>NW_026459697.1:0-72881 GCF_021730395.1 Mercenaria mercenaria
ATTCAAATCTGACTTATGCGTTCTAAAGAAATTAGAAATCAGTTATATACAGTTTATTAAAGGAAAATGTAGTGAGGAATAACGTATAAAAACTAAAAGTTGAAGATGCTAAAACAACTGATTAAATCGAAATTCTAAAAACAGGAAAGGTATTTTATGAACATTTTTATTCTAAACGGCCACAAGTAAGAACAGAATCTGACTTCTTTATTTAGCCTATAAATAAAATAAATGAAAGTGAAAAGAACGCATGTGAAGGGTATCTAACTGCATATGAATGTTCAGACAGAATTACTTGTGAATTTACTAATATTTATGAAAAACAATTCAAACACACGTTAAAGCAATTAGCTACTCAGTTAAAACAAAACAACTAACATACTTATAAAAACAACATCACTACCAAAGGAGGGGAAAGATACATTGTCGTTATCAAATAAGCTCCATAAAAGACTTCAGTGTTGACCATAAATAGAAATAAAATCTGGAAATTAGATCCCTCGGAAGCATCGGGAACAAGGCAAACAGTGAAAATTACAGACTCGGTTTGATTGAGTCTGTTCATGGGCAGTAATGGATAATGCAACACTGCCCACGTCCCCTAGTACCGGCTTAAGCAGTATTCAATCTTCAAATCTAAATGAGTTGAAATCAATGATCCTGAAGGACCAGAAAATATAACAACACTGAGATGAAGTCGGGACGACTTTTTACCGTATCAATAGCGAACCTTACAAAGTTATAAAATTCATAATTATATAAAGCACAAACAGGATTTTTGAGAAAAACCAGATACATCGGTGAAAACATGAGGTTACTATTTGAAACTACTCTTTGCAGATTTTGTAAACGCATTTGATATCATCGACCACGCTGTCATGTTTCAGTGTCTACACCACTTAAAGTTTGGTGTTTATTTTATTAACTGGGTAAAATTATTTTACAGCAATAAAAGAAGCGCAATTACACATAATGGAAACTTGTCCGAATCCTTTTCAGTAAAGGGGGTGTAAGGAAAGGATGTCCATTTCCTTCTCTGTTTTTCGTATTTTCATAATATGTATTGAGTTCTTAGCAAATTATGTCTTCACTGCTAATTCTATAAGTGTGATGATCAATGGTTAAAAATTTAAACAAATACTTTTTGCGGATGATGCTACCTTCTTAAATAGCTGTCAAAGAAACTCATTCTAAATCGCTTTGATGTCATTACTAATTTTCGATATATATCGCGTTTTAAACTTAATTTCAATAAATCTACAATTTTAAGAGCTGGAGTATAATAAACACAGATATTAGATTATACAATATTTATGATTTATTTGGACATCTGAATCGGCAAAAGCACTTGGCATGACTTTCACGAATAATATCGATAAAACCCGAAATTATACAGATTAAAAATGTTTACAACAATGGGACCACAGAATAATAACGGTACTAGGAAAAGTTATAGTAATAAAATCGTTTGCGTTACCGAAACTAGTATATCTTTTTACAGTTTTACTGAGTCTGTCTAAAGACAAAATTATGGTGTGAAATGTTTTTTGAACTCAATAAAAGCATGTTTGTTTAAATAATTTGTGTGAAGGTGAAAACATGATTTTTTGAACATTTTACAATGCAGCTCTTAAAACAGCAGTGAGGGAAGTTAGTATTTGAATGTAACTTGAATAATAAAGATTTGAAATATTATTATATATTGTTGGCTCAAGCTCTGCTCTCGACCATGTCTCTGTATGTGTTGGCACTTTCTTACAGAAGATGAGAGCCTACTACTGTACCTTTCCATGAATGATGATTAGATAAACATTTCTGCCCTCCTGGAAATATCTGAAATACTCTTTAAACAGGTGTTGAAACTTAAGCTTACACAAGCCAAGTCGATAATTATCTCCTACGAGAGGGAGACTTACTGTTTTACTGTACTCCCGCTTTCATAGTTTTGGGTATTGTATAATCACCTCTTGGATATAGTGCCTGCTTTTTAATTTAGTCTTATGACAGTTCCTGTGATATACAGGCTCCATAACCTCAGATACCCTTTCTAAATTCCAGTTTGTTTAGTTCTGCCCATTGTTATCTCGTTTAGGGCAAACCCATTATTTAATTGGGGACCATACGCCACTTTTCATGGAATTACACACTAGTGTATCATTTAAGGTTCTATGTGCACCGCCGTTTGAGAAAAATCTGCGGATGTCTCTAAATTGTTTTTTCTTGTACTTTTAGCATGTGTAAATGTTGAGTTCTGCTCAACCCGGGGCTAGAGGGCGTGCACGGTAGCATTCATTTCCACTTCCGTCCATGAACAGGCTCAATCAAACCAAGTCTGCAACATATTCGTTTTTGTCGTGTTGAGCGACCTGTGTAGTTTCCACTTTTTTATTTTATTGAGTAAGGCCGCAATTGTTTATCCCCTAAGACGGTGCAGAGGGGGACATGCTTGTTTTTAAACAACGTTTAGTTTGTGTAAATGTAATCCTGTTTTAATCTATTATATTTGATTGCCATAATGATGCAAGAATTTATATTTCACTTTTTGTTCAATTCTGATCCTTTCAAACAGTAATTAAATTTTTTATCATGTTTTGTAGAGAGATTTTTGAGATTGTTGGAGAACATGAGGGAATTCAATTCAATGATGTTGATGCTGAACTGATGGTGACAGTTAATAGTGACTTTTAAGACTTAAAAATAACTCTTACAATTCAGCTCTAAATGTAGAAACTGAAAATGCTGTTTCGGAGAAGATGCCGTTGCCAGTCAGGGTGCAAGTTCAGGAAGAAACAGTTTTGAGTTTGACAACACTTTCTGACAGTTGATGAGAATGGTTTCTTAAAGGATTTTCTGTCCAAACAGAAGCACAAATTGCTATTTATAATGACTGAAGCATAAAAGAAGAAGCTTTTATAATAGTTATTATGCCACATTGAATTTGGTTGGCATTTAATGTTGCTGTTGTCTGTTTCTAAGTTCTAATATGTCCAGAAATCATTTTGGTGTTGACGCTTTGCACACTGTTAGAAGATCTCACATCATTCTTGCTCAGATGTACAGTATTGATGTAAATATAACGGGGAAATTCGTCTGTTTTTACTAAACATATTGCCCTTTGTTACTTTTTTCTAGTTTAACCAATTCTTTGTAGTACTTATTCAAAGTTGTTTAAAACCCCGTTTTTCAAATAAAACTGATTAAAATCCAGTAATTTCTTCAACTCTAGATTAAGTAGAACTTAACATAATGACAACACATACTTGCAAAGAGCTGAACATGTTTAAAACTACACATTTGTTATAGCAATGTCGAAATATAAAATTCAGTAATAATGCGTATGTGTAAATATGTACACCACACTGGATATGTCTAAAACTTAAAATTTGCTATAGCTATTTTGACATACTAAATTCAGTAATAATGCATATTTGTAAATGTATACACCTTTAGCCTGTTTGTAATCATCATCATTTGCTTTAGTGGTCATATGTGTTTAATCGAACTAGTCTTTATGTTTTATTATTGCAAATATCGCAAATAAATGGAAAAGGAGTAGTTAGGTGTTTACCGATTTTGAGCCACTCTGACCTCATTTGACCCCTTGCCGCTGGTTAAATATGATCAATGCCGGCCAGTTAAAAAAACATCTGGTTTTATGAACGTAAATAGGCTGAAAAGTACTCAACAAGGTTTTCTTACACAATTGAAAACCCCCACAATTTTATATCCAGCGATAAAACATATATTTTATATAAAATACATTTCATTAAAAACCTAGAGGAAAACACTGAGAAACAATTTTCAATAGTATCGTCTTTATTGGTAACTACAGCGTATTAGATTTTTACTACAGTCTATAAAATAAACAAACGTGTTTGTAAACATGGACGGATCCAACGGAAGGGAAGAAACATTTTACAGAATTATTCCGATGGTAAAATACAATACATATCCGTAGCCCGGCCAACCTATAAACCGGACAAGTCTATTTTATAAGTACATCAACACGGCTGACCCATTTAAACGAGCTGTACGTTCATGCATAAAACGTAGTAAATATATTCATGTACTTTTAGAAACCAACCAATGAAAATGCATTTGATTTTTACTTCGGCATCTAGAACATTCGCACAAGATACATGTAGGACGTTATTAAAAACCCAGAAGAAGCTTTAAACTCCACACTGAAAAAAACGATTTACAATATTTTGTCCTTATTGATAAATATGAATAAAAATCCAGCATAATACATGTATAATGTTAAAATATTAATACTTCATGCTCATACTCTTTTATTTCACTAATTTATGTATACAGATTTGACCCTGACCTATATGGGTTTTTTTTTTCAAGCCAGCCAATAAAAATAATGTCGAAAGATTTCGTAAAACTTCGGTAGTTTCCGTTGAAATATTAAAAATAAATATATGTTTTGAACGATAGGATGTTGTCTGCTAGCTAGTAAAACTGTGTGAATTAAGTCGACCTGATCAGTTGCCTTAAAATCATACAGTCTGCCACTTCTGTGAATCTTCCGGACATTTCGGTCAAAATTGCGTCCGCGAAGGTTTGCTAAAGGGGTGTGTGAGACTGAAAGGTTATAATCTACAACCGGTGCTTGAATAGTTGTACTGGGTAGATTAAGAACTGACAGGTGTACCTACATTCAGTGCTTGAATAGTTGCACTGGGTAGGTAAGAGAGGGACCGCAGGGAATAAATGTATATAGAGGAGAAAAAAAAATGCCCGCCCAGCGGACCATTCACACAAACGGGCATTTTGCTTTTTTTTTTTTAATATTTGTTTGTTTAATTGCATATTTTGAAAATATTTTAGAATTGTTTGTTCATTATGTTTTACATTGTTAACTCTTAGTATTTTATTCAATAAATCATAAATGTTTATACCATCTTGTAACATTTTAATGAAAAATAAACAATAATAACCACATAATACACTTGTTTTGTCTTGATATTGTATTTAATTTTATTTTACATTCGGGATATAACTAATTACTTCTTTTGGTGGAGGAAGTCCAAATGGATCAAAGTACAAAGCATTCAAGTAACAAACCCAAAGTGTCCCAAGCCCCACAGAGTCATCTAAATTTATTATTCCACATTCATTTTTAACTGTTGTTGACAACCCCCGGGAACCTTGGTCCACGTTGTTTTTGGTAAATACACCCCTAAAGTTTTTAATACCAAGCCGTTTAACCCATTGTTCAATTTTAAAGTTAGAAATAGGTTTGTTTATAACTTTTATTTTTTTACAATAGGAATTCGTCTGTAAGACCTTTTTTGAGAGTCATTTTGTATGCCACGACCTTGTCGGTTGCTTGCATGGTTGCTTGCAGCACCCTTACCACTTAACAAAGAGGTAATTAAAGGTATTCCGAGACTAGTAAGAAGACTCAAGAAGCCACCGTCTTGTCTCTGTTTTTGAGTTAACTGTATTACACCAGTTCCCCTTAATATTTTCTTTGATTAGGTGTAAGATATGGCGATATCATATTTCTCTTATCATTAGATACCGAAATCATACCATTTCCAAGTAACTTACTCAGTAAGTAACACCGGTACTGGCGAGTCCCGACAAAAGGCCCGTACGTAACGGTCCTAATATATTTGGGGCTATTTTTTGCAGCTGCCGGAAGTACTGTCCGACCTAACAGACCAGTCAATGCACTAATAAAACCTCCGCTTTGACCTTGACTGGACATTTGTTTTTTGAAATTGTAATTTCTAATCCATTATTATTCCTAATAGACTTTTCAATTTGATTAATTTGTGTTTTTCTTAAAAGTAAAGGGAAGATTCCACGTATTTGTTCATGTTTTAATCTAAAAGTATGTGGAATTTTGTTATTGTAAGCTTTCGCTTAGATTTTCTTTTCTCCATCTGTTCGGTTTACTTTATATTCAATATAATTTGATACCATTATATATTAAATTTATATTTTATTTTAAACAATAACAAGTTCTTTTCCAATAGTATTTATTTCAACTGTTTCTTCATACAATACAATTGCATAAACACGAATATTAGCTGCTGGTGGAATATTTAATTTAGCTGTTAATGTAATCTTCTGTCATTCCGTCCTTTTAAAATTCTAAGTTAAAATGAACAAATCCAAACAATTTTTTAAAATTTGATAAATTTAAGAGACTTCCGGTGGTTTTATTATTTTGTTTATTTTGAAAGTTTATTTTATAGATGAAAAGAGCGCTATAAAAATCTGGTACATAATAAGAATAATAATAATAACATCATCATAAATTCTTGATATACTTGTGTATTCCGTTTCTGGATAACAAGACTCCGTTACCAACTTCAAGACGACAAGATTCCAGCATGCAATTATTATTTGTTGCATTAATTTTAAATGTATCTAATAAATGTGGATTATGTTCTTGTGAATTACTTTTGTCAGGTCGTTGTAAATAAACAAACACATGTTCGTTTTTTTCTTACACCAGCTGTTATTCTAAAAGTAATATTATTTTGTTGTGTATCAGTTGATTGTGTTATCATTTCACGAAGATATTTCGAACTTGTTGCTTTCATATATCTTTCAGGAATTAAATTAAATCCGTTTGATGGATTAAAAATTAAACGTGGAACCCACAAAATTAATTTAGTTACAATTACCCTACCTGCATCAGCAGCATTAGCTCTGTAAATTAATTCATCATCATTTGTTAATTGTAATGTTATTTGTATTTGACTCGGGGGTACATGTAACATGTTTTGTTCCAAACTTTGAAAAAATGAATAATTATTTAGTGGAATTTTAGCATTTACCTCATGACCACCCTGGATTAACCCTTTCTAATAGCAAAACCTGGATTATAATCGTCATTATTTTTCCTACTTTCAGCAATAGCATTTGTATCTAAATAAATAAATTCATTTGTTCAAGTTGATTCTGCATAATCCCTAGATAGTTCAACTAATTTCTTTACATTTAATACCTTTTATAAATTATTACAATTATAAACAATCTTTCCATTTTGTTTAACCATTAACTGATCAATCATTGAAGCTGCATTGTTAATTAAAGCAATTTGATCTCCATCAGCATAATTATTACCATTAGCAAGTTTATCAACTTTAAAACTTACTTCAAAATAACCATTAAACCAATCAAAATATGAACTTCTATCATTAATTGTAAAGTGATATCCACTTTTTTGCTGTTTAACATTATTTCCCAAGACGGATATTAAAGCTGTATCTAATTGAATAGGAGTTGGTTCGTATCTTTCACAATACTGTTTTATTCTAAACATGTATATTATATATTATTTTATTTTTTATAAATCAATCTGTTAATACGTTTACGCTGAGCTGAAGTCCCAGATCCTGATAATATTCTATTTATTCTTATATCAATATCCTCCACATTATCATTATTTCTTTTACTGTTATTTTTTTCTTGTATTTTATTTGGCAATTAATTCACAAACTGCAGGTTTTTTAACGTTCACAGCGGGTTTTTTAAAAGTTTTAATTTTTTCTGTTATTTTATCAGCAGCTAAATTCTCGACTTCCTTTCCAATCTTTTTTGTTCCACTTTCAAGTGCAGTTTTTCCTGCAGTTTCCAGAGCTTTTCTTTTTCAGCAGATGCAACAGAAGATGAAAACAATTTTGTTAAAGTGTCAAAAATACCTGTACCAGAGGTTGAATCTCCGGAAGCCAAATGCTTACCATATATAATTTCTTCTCCGGTCTGAGCATCAACATATATAAATAGTCCTTTATTTTAATCATAAGCTTTCTTATACTTTATATAAAACTAAATTTTATATTTCTTTTAAAATTAGTGTAAAACTTGTTAAAACCCTATTAAAATTAATTATTCTACCAAACACATCTGTAATATATATTCTTATTGAATTTATAATACTTTTATTAATTTCAGAATATCCCACTCTGTTGGGTTCTTTTGTAAATGGATAAGCTCTCGTTAAATCTGCAGTACTTAAAGCATAGATAATATAACTAAAATTACCATCAACAAGTGAATTATCAATAAGATCACAATGAATGTAAATTGTATCCGCAGTGTTAGTTATATTTGGGGTTGTAGTTCCCCATTCATTATTTCTCAAAGCTTTTTTCTCAAATCCAAGCAATGTTTGAAAATTTGACATTCTTAATCCAATATAAAATTATCACGAATTTAAACTAATATTTTAAAACTACTTAAATCAAATTCCAAACTTATAGGGGCAATTTCTGATTTACCAAATTCAAAATCACCATTACTTATTAATGTTTCCCTTATATAATTTTTGATGTCCATATAACTGTAAGAGCCATTTGTAAATATAATATCTTTCCATTCTTTGCGATTATTGTAACGAATTATTTTGTTGTCATATTCATCACTAATATTATGCCAAGAGTAAGTCATAGTGTTAATACTATCCAAACCGACAACGTAAGTTTTATATTTGTCTAAAATTAAAGGGCGACTAAATCTGATTGTAAAATCACTCGGAGTATTTTTGTTATCATCTTTAACTGTTTCAGAACTTAAGACTATTTTTTGTTCCATTTATATACAAGAAAAATATTTTTTATATAAAAGTTAGTGTTGTTCTGGTAATAATTCATTCATTTATAATAATTCGTCAATTATGCAAATACCATTTATTACTTCTTCGTTATTATTCCCAGCATCAATAGAACCACAAAATAACTCCAAGTTATTAATTAATTCTTCTGGATCACACGTACAAAGACTTGAATTAAAACCGTCACCTCTAATTACTTTTTTAAATTTCATAGATCGTTTATTGATAGGTAATCCCGATTTTTCTGTTAATTCTTTAAATATTTTTCTAGAAAGTATTGAATGTTTTTTATTATTGTTATATCTTTTATTAAATAAGTTAATCAATTCAAGATCTACCTTAGTGTTAATTACTCCTTTTTGTCCAGTTCTTCGATCCTTAGCAATCAATTTGTTTTGACCACAAAGTTTATCTAAGTTAATAATTAAATTACCATATTGTCCATTTGGTGAAACTTTATACTTTGTCTTTGGTAAAGTGTAACTTTGTTTTCGATTATGATGTTTTATTCCTTTTCCCATATATTTTCCTTGATTAAGAATATCATTGAGTATTTCTCTATATTTTTATAATTATCTGACTTGGCTATAATTTCTTTCTTTTGCTTAAGATTGAGATTTGTGGGGTTTTTCATTCTACTTATTGCACCAGATACAATACCCAATTTTTTTTTCCCGATACAGATTCTATGATATTTTCTATTTCTTTCCTAGTTAGTTTTTTTTATCAGGATTTTCAGATTTGCTGTGAAAAAATTTAAAAACTTCTAGTGGTGTGTTATATTTTTCTCTATCTAAAAGTTTTAAATCAATTTCTTTATTTAATGCCTTTGGATCGAATGTATCAAATGGCAATTATTGTTCTGTTTTTTCAGTGATATCATCCTCATCAGTTGTTTCATCTTCTATTTCTTTCGTTAATATATGAATTGTTGGTACCGGTTTTTCGGTCATTCCCATCTTTTCTCTTCCATAATATTCTAATTCCTTTAAGTTATTTGCAGGAAACCATTGAACAGGTTCATCTACCCAATTTATTGGTGTATAGGGAGTCGGTTTTAAAATTTTCTTTTCTTACTTTATTTTCATAATCTGTCAATATCTTTTCAAGATTTTTAACACGTTCAGAGGAGTCTGGTGATGATGGAATAGCTGTGGTAAACCTTGATATGTTTTTATATTTTTTATTTTATCACCTAGTGACTCTAATTGTTGTTTTATTGCAGGAAATGCTTTTAACTGACTTGATAATTGTTCTTTTTGACTTTCTATTCCTTCTGTAATTGGTTTATTAATTTCATTATACATTTCTTGACTAGTAACTTTTCTTATTTTTTCTCTTTTTATTTCTTCTCTTTTAGCTTTTAATTTTTGTTCAACTAGGTTGTTTATTTCTCTCATTTTGCTAGCATTAGTATAATAATATAAGATAATGTAAGATAATGTAATATTATTATATAATGAACATTCCTAATTATGATACGAAAAATATTAAATGTAATAACTTTAAGCAGATTTATTCTCTTACGCCGGATTCATGTTTTAGAATGTTAATATGTGGATTTTCCGGATCAGGAAAAACAAATACATTAATGTATATACTTCGAAAACCTCTTATATTTTATGACAAATTATACCTCGATGCTAAAAGCCTAGAACAATCTAAATATCAGGATTTAATAAATCATTTATATGAAATTGTAGATGAAATTGAATTAGAACCAAATAAAATACTTGAATATTGGGCTGATCCCAACCAAATTGAACCTTGCGATAGCCTTGAACTAGAAAAATAAGGTTCAGAATGAAACAACAAAATACTTTATTCAAGGACGTCACAAAAACTGTTCTGTTTTTTATTTAAGTCAGTCTTACTATAAAATACCAAAAGATATCCGTATTAACCGTTCACATTATATTTTTTTTTGAAAGTCCAAGTAAAAGAGAAAATGATACGATTTATAATGAACAAAATATAGATTACAACTCTTTTGCTAATGCAACAAAACAAAAATATGATTTCATATATGTTGACAAACCAAGGAAGTTTTTAAGAAAAAACTTTACAGAATAATATAATGGGAGTTTTTAATAATATAGAACAAATAAGTGAACCTGAAAGTATAAGTGAAGTTAAATTTGATATTGATTTAAGTGATTATGTAAATAAAAAACAATTTAAAAAGCTTAAAAAGGACATTGACTCATATCTTCATAAAAATAAGGAACTTGATAACACAATGAACAGAGCATTAGATATGGGATGTAAAAGCATCAAGATTTACTCGATACATTTTCAAATAAATTTGCAGAATATTAATCTGAATTGGAAAAGGCAGCTTCAGAAAGAGGTGATGACCATGACACAGCATTAGATAACCTTAAAAAAGAGCTTAGTTCTAAAATAGAAAAATTTAAGAAACAACTTCGAGTCTTGATTAGTAATGTCGACACACGTCACAATTTAAAGTACGCAGACTTAAGTAAACTTACAGGTTTGTTACAAAAAGATATTATCGATTTTAATGATAAAATTGAAAATAATAAATATTAACTTTTTAGTTGAAAAAACAGTTAAACAAGGAGAATCAATTACTGCTAATACTGAAGCAATTTCTACTAATACCCAAGCAATTTCTACTAATGCAGAAGAAATTACAAAAGTAAAAAATGCATTTTTAAAACAAGAAACACGATTAGCTAGAACGAAGAATGTTGTTGACAATCTATCTGCTTCTGAAGTTGCTACAACAAAACGAGCTGATGATTTAGCTGAAGTAATTCTCAAACATGAAAATAAATACAAGAAAATAGAAGAATTTGAAGAATCAAAACATAATGTTTTTCTTTTTTTTTTCATATTATAACTCAAAACATAGAGTGTTTACGGGTATATCGAAATATTTTGACTATCATGGTAACTGGATATATTCGAAATATTAAATCAAAAACGAATTTAGAATACCCGAATTGAATGATACATGTAAATATTTATATAATTTTGAATCAGTATCTAATAAGGTTGTAGATTATAAAAAAATTATAAAAACAAACCAAGAATATAAACAAATAATACCAAATTTACAACCAAGAAACTTTATATTTTTAGTTGAAGGAAACGGAACTTATATAATAGAAGTCAACATTTTGCTTTGGCCGGAGAGACCAAAAAAGCATTCATACACTTTGTTTTTAGATGGTGGGGTAGTGGCTCTGGCGATGAATTTCCCGATAGGCCAAGTGTATAACAGACGAGACCGTAGATATAATACCTAATATCAAGGAGATATGGGCCAAGGCCTTTATTCTAAATGAGGAGAGCAAGGTTGATTTATATATTTTTAAGAAAAAACTTAAAATCAATCTGACAAAAGGAATAAAGTTTCAAATTTATCCTCACAATGATTTATCACCTGATTATGTAGGATTTCAAATATTTTCAGAAAGTTATATAAGATTATATCTGGTTAACTGAAACTTTAATTAATAACTATATTTTTATTTAACTGGAATAATTAATATAATGGGAATATTCAATAATATAAATGAAAAAATAAAATAAGTAAAATAGATAGATAAATAATAAGAAAATCTCCATTCATTTTAACATCTGCAACAGAAGATACCGATAGTGGATTATTTCAATGGAAAGTTGTAAATGCTAGTCCTGGTTTAGTTCAAAATGGTAATAATGTAAGAATCAATTTTAATTGCATTTTTATTATTATTATAGATGGAATTATATCAGATAAAGGAGAAGCTAAATTGCAATTGAAAAATAAAGAAAATAAAATTCTTCAAAGTTACAATGCAAAACATAACAGAAAAAATGAATCTATTTCTATTAATAATGCTAATGAATTTAAAATGAATGATGTTATTTATATTAATCTTTTAAACGTCATGAATATTCAATTAACAGTTTATGGTTCTACATAACAATTGATGGTTCTGTGTAACCGTAAGCTAATGTATCAATACCATTATCAAGAATATACCTTTTATCGTCATAACATGATAAAGACGTTTTATTTATAACATAACTGGAAAAATTGTGTTTATCAGAACTTTAAAGGTGTGATTATTTTTTGTTGAATTAAACAAAGTATCTTTGTAATTTTCATGTACTATTGTTTTCTTTACAACATGCTTTTTTCTTCCTTTTAATTTTTTAACATTAACTTCATTTTCTAATAAATATGAATACATTTTACTTCTTAATCCGACAAATTCAACAACGGGAATGCCCGCAGTTTCATTTTTAAATTTTCCAATTACTTCTTTGTTGTAATCAAAATAAAACTCTGATTTTGGGTTATAATCACTATTATCAAATAAATCTTTGTCTTTAAAAAAATCCTTATATCATCTTTGGATTTTATTTCATAACATCAGGAATCAGTGTCAGTGAATAAAAGCTTTGCTGAGCTTCCATACTTTTCCTTAATGTAATTATAATGAAAATCATACATTGAATATTTTGATAAATCTAGAATACACATTCCAACATAACAAGGTCTGTTTAATAATAAACTTTCGTTTATTCTATGAATACTAAACAAATTCTTATTAAACATTGTTGAACTAACAAACGAAGGTTTTGCTATATATTTTAATGAAATATTTTTATTATGTGTTAATTTAATATTAACCCACTTGCGTAAATTCTCCATCGTCTTACCGAATACAGAGTTGTTCATGAGTTTAAAAAGTCTTTTTCAAAAGAATTTTTTGCTTTAGATATTTTTTGAGTATTAAGGTAGTTCTGCACGTTTGGATAGAAATTTTTTCTACAATGTAGAATTTGATTAAACTCTGATTTTTCAAAACTTCAGGATATACCTAGAAAATTCAGCAAATAAAAATGATAGGGTCGTGTGCTTCATTTTTTGCTAGACTGATTTGAAAAATATGGACCTCACGCAATATTTCATAATGGGAGTCTATGGGAAAACTGTAACTTATATAACATTTTCGTGAATTGAAATTTTTCTACAATGTAGATTTTGATGAAACTTCTCACAGTTGCAAATAAAGACATGGCCGATTATTTGATGAAATAAAATGTATAGGTCCGTGTGCTTATTTTTGAGATATTTGACTATGATTAAAGCGAACCGGAGATTTCACGCTAATTGTAAGACATTATTTTGAATTATTTAACGTGTCATATGTTTTAATATCATATTTTGACTTTAGAAATATAGCAATAGTGCCATTGTAATAAATTTACTCACAGGTTGCGATTAATTCATAAAATGATTTTCATTTCCGTACTACGAATCCAGGCTTTATTCTACGTTTTCCGGATAAATGACGTTACGCCATCACTTCCGGTTTATCAAACGTGCAGAACTACCTTAAAATCAATATATCCTTTTAATCAAGGACTTTCATTAAAAGTTAATATTCTGTGTACTTTTGTTACTTTTAATCCTAATTGTGTATAAATTTCTAGGTTTTTATAATGAACTACATATTTTTGTTTTTACATTAAAGTTAGAACTAATTTTTTTACATTACTTTTTCCTATTTCAAATTCTGTTTTAATATTTTTACTATAATTTGAAAGCCATCTGTCCGGTATTTTAATTTTTTCAGATGCTAAGGGATAATCGTTGCGTACAGTATGTAATCTTATTTTTTTGGATATTCAAGATCATATTCAATTAAAAAGTTACTTTTGCCTTTTGTAATTAATATCTTATATTGTTTCAAAGTAACCTATTAAAATTTCGAGAGGGTAAAGGTTGACACATAGCCCAACCGTAAAGGTTATTGGCGCCGTGGTACATAATGTATTTATAATCTTTCATATATTAATTGTTTGCTTTACTATATCTGTTTGAAATATAACTTATTAATCCCCTCTGTCCCTTTTCAATAAAAAGATACTTATCAATATCAGTTATTAAATCCAGATTTATTCCAGTCATTTTTAACATTGCATTCCAGCTAGACCAGGACTACTATAATAATGACAACGGTCAAGTTTATAATATTCCAAACATAGTTTTCTAAAATTTTCGAATGTATCAGCTAAAAGTTATATGTTAGTTTTTAAATATAGATCATTATATTCTCCCATTATTTTTATTTCAAATTTATTCCAAACATTTTAACAGGTTCATATTCTCCATCACTAATTTCAGTTTCGTTTAAGAAATTGAATAAAACTCTTTTTTAGGAAGTAATTCTGTTCTTTGAATTTTTCAAATGAATCCATGTAATCATATGGATAAATACCTTTTGTTTTTAATAATTCATTTGTCTAAAATTAATATTACAGTCTTGATAAACACTTCCTCTAAGTCTTCCTGTTATATGACAATGGTCTCTTGCTTTAGTTTCATTTTCCTTATATTCTTTTTCACAGATATGACAACACTTTCGTTTTTTAAATTCACTTTCATCTTTTTTAGACATTCTCAAATCTTTGTTAAAATGTTTTTCCTTACAATACTCCTCTTCCTCAAGCATTTTTTTTTCTATAAATTTATAAACTGCATTAGGACCTCTGTAAATCTGGGTTGGTTTAGTATAACTGTTATCATAACAACAAACAACTTTATAACCGTAACCACAATCTATATGTTTTTGATATGGTTCAGTAAATGAAGAGTCAGGTGATTGTAAAGCAGTATATTTTTTCAGTTATTGATTCAAAATCAGCATAAATTACAAAAGGTACTGCTAAACCTTTATGATAATATTTAAAATAAATCTTACTTCCCTCTTCTGGCATTTTTACAGATTGAGCACCATTAATAGCTAAACAATTTGGTATATGTTCATTTAATATTCTTTCTTTAGAAACATTTTGTAAACATGATTTGCAAAAATGTTTTTATGTTGATCTTTGTTTTTTTACACATCAATCTATTAAAGTCTTTAATCCATCTTTATTGATTAATAACATGTCGCACCTTTCGGAATATTGATATTTTGATATGTACAACGGATAAATACCTGTAGGTTCTTCATAACCAAATAAATTTATATTAAAGGGAATTCCTATAGTTTTTTATGCGCATCTTTCTGCGCAGCCGACACTTTCTATGGAAAACTGAACTGAAGTCAACATTTGTTGAAACATGTTACAGACAATCTTAGATATAGGGAATTTTGAATGAAATAACATTTTTGATAAGTTATATCAGTAATCAAATGTTGATACTGGTTTATTTTGTATTGACAAGTATCATGCCTGACAGGTATCTTGCTATTTTTGTGGTTGTGTTTTCACATCGCATTTTAGTACAAAGACAGTGTTGTTCATATAATGTAAAATAATTGCATTAGTACTGATAAGACAATATCACCTTTCAGATTATTTAGTATTCAATTATAGAAAGAATTAAGAATTTTTAAAACTTTTTTTTAACTTTTAGCAGACATACATGTAATCAATTTGGCCAGGTTCGCGCCATTTCCGTCCGAACAGGTGTTGTATTCTAGCGGTCTTAAAATAAAATTTAGCCTGGTGACCCATACATTTTTAGCCATTTTTATGCTCACAATACACTTATCTATACACAAGAAGAAAAAGAAAAAATTCTATGAAAGTGTTTTTTCAAAATTAAAAAAAAATATTCTTCACTATGGGTATTTTTCATTGAAAAAAGTTCACAAAAGTAAATATGAAACAATATTTTTTTTCATTTGTACCCATTATTGTAAGGATAGAGTATTACAAATATGACTATGATATCAAATAAGTATATAATAAAATCTGTAAAAGGAAAAAACCGTATTGTGCTGCCTGGATGTATATTTTGGTTGGTATTTATAAAAAAGCAGAAAATTATGAAAATGTTGAAAAATCGCTGGTAGTTTCAGCAACAGTGGGTGTGTTCAAAACAATTTTTCGCAAAAACAAGCCTGGTGACCTATTGTTTTTATTTGTTCATTGTTTTCAGCACAAATTTTCCGATCATGTATGTGAATTAAAAAAAATTCTATGAAAGGAAAGAAAATATAGGAATTCTCTTTAAATGAAATATTATTTTGAGTTTCTGTTTTAGGTATTTGATTTATTGTAATAGGAAATTTTATTCCTTTATAATTAAGTTTTTCTATATGTTTTATTTTATAATTTGAAACTTTTTCAGAATGTTTTGCTACAGGAAATTTGTAAGCTAAATGATACCATCTAAAACATTCATTATCATTATTCTTTATATTTATTAATCCTTTCATTGGATATTGTAATGGTTTTGGTAATTCTAAATTGCTAGAAGCAGCTAATGGATTATATTTATATCTGTTTATATAATGAGCATCAACTCACTCTATTCTCCAGCCATGTCCTTCTGAAATCGAATTACCAATTCTATTTATTATTTCATCAAAAGCTTGATGTAAAGTGTTTTCTATTTCGTTTGTGTTAATAATTTCTAAAGCCTTTGATTGAAAATAAGCTGCTTTATATATTGTATCAGTTTTATCCATTTTTGCAAAAGTTATTTTTAAAACAGCATTTATTTTTATACCTTTTAATTTTTAAAGTTCAGATTTAAGAAGGTAGGTTACATTGTTACCAGGGTAAATTCAAATTAGTTGAACCGCAGTGATTTTTTTGTATTTCGTGTAATTTAATGTTTTAACTGCTACAATCTCAGTTCCGTTTATCTCTGTCCCTTCAAGTACAATTTTTATCCAGGTTTGAAGTACATGACCCTCTTAAGGTATTTTATATAGAAAGAAGAAGGAAAATACAGATATTTAACACTTTTCAGTGTATTTTGGTTTCATTGTTATCCGTAGAAGTCTGCATGATTAATAGTTTTACTAGTATGCGCATTAGCTTTCTAATAAAAGCTTAAAATGTATATGTCGCGGGGCTCGTGTTTCCATGGTAACGCATTTTCTCTCATTTTTCAACAATTATGTATGAAAATGGGTTTTTCGGCGGCTTCAGTGCCATTCTGTTATTGACCAACATGGAATATTTGGGTAATATGATTAGCAAAATACCAAGAACTTTACATGGTACTATGTTTTTCTTAAAGTTTAGAGTAACCATGGCAACAGAGATGTTTAAAATAGCTTATATGTTGCTTTTTGCCGTAATTTCTTATAAAAAAATATTATATAAAATTATCTTTCTTGTTAATGTAGCTTTAAAACATCTTATTTCTAACGTTAGTAATATTTTCGTATGAATCGCAGTTAATTTAACAAATTTCACAGCTTAAAAAACTTACAGCAGTGCCCGTCGTCTAACATTTTTATTGAAAAATAGTTCTGCATGCTGCTATTATTCTCATGGATCTTGTTGAAATGAAAATAAAAAGCCGAAGCTGTGTTCCTTAAATAGACCAGTGTCAACGCTTTTGAATTTTACAATTAGACATATAGGTCACGGGCTTCGTTTGCATGGTAACATCAATTTAATTCAAGACACCACAATTTTATACTGAAATTTGAACAATTTTGGAGCTTAGTTTTAGTATTTAAGTAACAAATTATCAACGGAAACTGGGGAATAGGTATAACAAATCAAACTGTCCAATTTTTATTTGTAAATGACCGTAAATAGTTACTTTTCACCCAGCTATATTCCCAATCACATCAGTTACCATCATCCATTTTCTTACATTCCGCATAACATTTCAATATAATTACATAAAAGAAGCAAAATATTGATCATTTTTCAGAGCAAAAGACTAATAAAAAGTATTTCAGCAAATAATGTATGTTTAAAAATAGTTCAAATAAAGAAAAAGCACAGAATAACGTACTTTCAAAATAAAAGCTATTAATTTTGCGCGGTAACTGACACGTAACGTCATGACGTCAGTGACGTCATTTTAAGGCAACAATGTTTTGAATCGTTTCTGCGGCAATTCATTCATTATTTCTGCATTATTAAACCATTAAACATAAGATCGGAGGCAGGTTCAAGATTTATTTCCAGAAGAATGGATATACAAACACATTTAGTTTGTCGTAAACGTCGTCGTAAATCGTCACGTTAGCTTCCGGTTGGACATGCGCACTTACAAATATCAAGGTAACCTATCTCCTTAAGAATACTAAATGAGTCTTCTATATTTAAATATAATTGATTTTTCGGATCTTGTCTATATGTAATTTTAATTTCAAATCTCTTATAATATTGCTTTGTAAATTTCTCAATTTCTCTAAGAGCCATCTATATATTATCTTTAGAAAATAAATCGTTAAGCAATAAAACATAAAATTAAGAAGAAATAAAATATTTAAATTCATATCTTTTTCCGTTATTTTTTGATATCCCACTTTTTACTCTATTTTTCTCTTCGCATTTTTATTAACCCAGAATTAATATCAAGGTCTTTAAATGCTACGTAAGTGTTTCTATATATTTTTTCTTCATTAGTATCACAATCGGTTGCAATAACATTTTTAAGATTGTTTCGGTGATTATTTGGTTTAGGACAATCACAGATTTTACTATTTTGTTCCAGCATCAAACAACCACATTCACGTTTATACATGTATAGTATTTTCTGAAAAAGATATGGATCTATAACATATTTTAATTCATCAATTACATGTTTTTTATATTCTCCACTAACTATTTTATCATTTTTAGAGTTAATAACATTTCTTCTTTTAAGAACATTTTTATATGAATCTTTGTCTGGATTTGTTGTTTCTCCAAAAGTGCTAGATAGTTTTGGCATAATCATTCTATCTACCTTTCTATTAACCATCTATATAATATACTTATAGAAAAAAATCTTTAAAAAACGCACGTAAAGAAATAAATCCAGCAATCTAAATTTAATACAACCCTTCTTCTTTTTTATTTTTATATCCATTAATTTTGAATTCCTTCATATACATTTCAAGAGGCATTGAATAACCATTTTCTTTCTGCATTTCTAACAGTATTGTAAAGATATCTTCCATAACCCTTTTCTCTTCTTCTTTATTTACTTTTCCGATCCGTGCCTTTGTTATAAGTTGTTTTATCTTGTGGTGATGTAATTTTTAAATAGTTTTCTTGTCTTCAACTTTTATTTTATTAATAAATATAGTTATTACTGTTGGAACAGCACCAGCACTGCTACGCTACAAATATAGGAATAGCTAGAACAAATGCTAATGCAGCTGAGCAACCAAAGATACCTGCTGTAATTTGTAATCCTGTATTTACTCTTCCACAAAACTTATAACTTTTTCTATATGCGGCGGCTAGTTTGGTTAAGTGAATAATTAATTATGTCTCCCCCAGGAGACATATTGTTTTTGCCCTGTCCGTCCGTCCGTCCTTCCGTCCGTCCGTCCGTCCGTACGTCACACTTCATTTCCGAGCAATAACTGGAGAACCATTTGACCTAGAACCTTCAAACTTCATAGGGTTGTAGGGCTGCTAGAGTAGACGACCCCTATTGTTTTTGGGGTCACTCCGTCAAAGGTCAAGGTCACAGGGGCCTGAACATTGAAAACTATTTCCGATCAATAACTAGAGAACCACTTGACCCAGAATATTGAAACTTCATAGGATGATTGGTCATGAAGAGTAGATGACCCCTATTGATTTTGGGGTCACTCCGTCAAAGGTCAAGGTCACAGGGGCCTGAACATTGAAAACCATTTCCGATCAATATCTAGAGAACCACTTGACCCAGAATGTTGAAACATCATAGGATGATTGGTCATGAAGAGTAGATGACCCCAATTGATTTTGGGGTCACTCCGTCAAAGGTCAAGGTCACAGGGGCCTGAACATTGAAAACCATTTCCAATCAATAACTAGAGAACCACCTGACCCAGAATGTTGAAACTTGATAGGATGATTAGTCATAAAGAGTAGATGACCCTTATTGATTATGGGATCACTCCGTCAAAGGTCAAGGTCACAGGGGCCTGAACATTGAAAACCATTTCCGATCAATATCTAGAGAACCACTTGTCTCAGAGTATTGAAACTTCAAAGGATGATTGGTCATGAAGAGTAGATGACCCCAATTGATTTTGGGGTCACTCTGTCAAAGGTCAAGGTCACAGGGGCCTGAACATTGAAAACCATTTCCGATCAATATCTAGAGAACCACTTGACCCAGAATGTTGAAACTTCATAGGATGATTGGTCATGAAGAGTAGATGACCCCTATTGATTTTGGGGTCACTCCGTCAAAGGTCAAGGTCACAGAGGCCTGAACATTGAAAACCATTTCCGATCAATATCTAGAGAACCACTTGACCCAGAATGTTGAAACTTCATAGGATGATTGGTCATGAAGAGTAGATGACCCCAATTGATTTTGGGATCATTCCGTCAAAGGTCAAGGTCACAGGGGCCTGAACATTGAAAACCATTTCCAATCAATAACTAGAGAACCACCTGACCCAGAATGTTGAAACTTGATAGGATGATTAGTCATAAAGAGTAGATGACCCTTATTGATTATGGGATCACTCCGTCAAAGGTCAAGGTCACAGGGGCCTGAACATTGAAAACCATTTCTGATCAATAACTAGAGAACCACTTGACCCAGAATGTTGAAACTTCATAGGATGATTATACATGCAAAGTAGATGACCCCTATCGATTTTGGGGTCACTCCATTAAAGGTCAAGGTCACAGGGGCCTGAAGATTGAAAACCATTTCCGGTCAGTAACTTGAGAACCACTTGACCCAGAATGTTGAAACTTAATAGGATGTTTGGTCATAAAGAGTAGATGACCCCTAACGATTATGGGGTCACTCTGTGAAAGGTCAAGGTCACAGGGGCCCGAACATTGAAAACCATTTCCGGTCAGTAACTTGAGAACCACTTGACCCAGAATGATGAAACTTCGTAGGATGATTGGTCATGCAGAGTAGATGAACCCTAACGATTTTAGGGTCACTCTGTTTAAGGTCAAGGCCACAGGGGCCTGAACATGGAAAACCATTTCCAATCAATAACTTGAGAACCTCTCGACCCAGAATGTTGAAACTTCATAGGATGATTGTTCATGCAGAGTAAATGACCCTTATTGTTTTTGGGGTCACTCCGTTGAAGGTCAAGGTCACAGGGGCCTGAACATTGATAACAAGTTCCGATCAATAACTTGAGAACCACTTGACCCAGAATGTTGAAACTTCATAGGATGATTGAACATGCAGAGTAGATGACCCCTATTGATTTTGGGGTCAGTCTATTAAAGGTCAAGGTCACAGTGGCCTGTTAATGTAAAATCATTTTTTGGAAATAACTTGAGAACCACTTGACCTACAATGTTGAAACTTAATAGGATGATTGGACATGCAGAGTAGATGACCCCTATTTATTTTGAGGTCACTTGATCAAATGTCAAGGTCACAGGAGCCTGAACAGTGACTTGAGAACCACTAGGCCACGAGTGTTGAAATTTAGCAGGATGACTGGACATGCCAAGTAGATTATCCCTATTGCAGCCAACCATCAGTGTCTCCTTGACTTTTGCTCCTGACCCCTATTGACTTCTTGCCTATAGGACTTTGCATTGGGGGAGACATGCGCTTTTTTACAAAAGCATTTTCTAGTTGATCTATTGTTTCTATTCCATTAGAAATTACATTTTTATTACTTATTTATATAATATATCTTTAAAATCAAATTTCTTCTAATTCACTAAACGAAATCCAGCTATTAATTTTTCATTATAACCTTTCCATTTTACTAAAGCTTGTTTTTTCTTATAGTCCCGTCTAAAAACTGTTTCTTTTATAAAAACCTCTTGTTTAGTAGGTAAAAGTTCTTGCTCATAAAATGAACCTTGAATTATTTCATTATTTAAATCTTTTATAGTGTATGTTCTGGGATTTGTGTTATTAATTCCATAAATTATAAATATCTCCTCTGTCCAGTTTGGGGTATATCCTTTTCCAAAATGTCGTTTAAGTTTGCTTAAGTGAACTCGACCACCAATTTTAAATTTTGGTTTACTCTTTGGTATCTTTAAATTACCATATAAATTAAATGATCTCTAGGCCAAGTTTAAAACTAGATCATGTGGGGTCAAAATCTAGATCACCCACTTAAATCAAAGGAAAAGGTTGTTATCACTCTAGAGGCTATATTTATGACCCTATCTTCAAGAAACTCTGTAAGAATGTTTATCTTGATGATTCTTAGGCTAAGTTTGAAACTAGGTCAAACGGTCAAATCAAAGGATAAGCTTGTTAACACCCTTGAAGCCACATTTATGACCATATCTTCATGAAACTTGGTCAGAATGTTTATCTTGATTATTCCATGGCCAAATTTAAACATGTGAGCGATATAGGGTCATCATGACTCTCTTGTAATTAAACTTCTGCCTGTGTTTGTTTTCGAGTGCAGTTAAACACAGGTGAGCAATGTAGGGCCATCATGGTTGTCTTGTTTTTTTGTGTTTTTTATATACCTGAATAGGAATGACACTGTTAAAGCTGCATTCTGCAGTAAAATATTATGTTGATCTCAAAATTATAATTTGTTCTTGCTTGCAGTTGTTTCTTTTTACCAGCAATAAATAATTTTCATACATATTTATTATTTTGTTGTCTGTTTGACATCACTATGTGGAGTCTTCTTGCACAGCCATGGCACTTTTCAAATACTGAAAAGATTATTTAAGGAGTACCATGTCAATGCAGTGTCCAGGAAGTTGAACATTTACACCCCTATTGCTTCACCACACTCAAACTGAAATATCGTTAAGTACAATGTACTTAAGTGCATTTTATGTCTTTTATGAATTCATTGTTTCATAAGAAACTGATTTACAATGGACACTTTCCATACCATCGTTCTTTGGAATTACCAAAATTAGGCTCCCTTTCCTGGAAAGGATTTGCAACTTTCTTGGAAAGAAACGTGGTCAGTAGCGGTGCTTGAACCCACACCTCCTCCATCACTGACATGTTGTGCTTTAAGTCACCAACTCATGACTGTTCTTGAACATAATTTCTACCTAAAAACAGAATGTATGCTCGCAATATCTAGGACTAGAGCTACTACCGCATTCACTACCAACAAAACTTGAAAAAAAAATGTACTCCTTACCATTGTGCGACCGCCTTTCAGTACTTCCAGTACATTGATATTGAATTATGTTTACAATTTTCAAGGATAGTGGATGTTATGTTTTCTCCAGGTTAATGTCCTGCCTCAAATAAAATAACATCAGTTCATTTAAAATAAACAAGACAAGATTATTTACGATACATACCTACATTCTCGAGTATCAGCACTGCACACGAAACACTATACAGACGTTTTATATCCATTTAGTAATTGTTAAAGTTATTGTTAACTTTAAAATCAGAAAGAAAAAATGGCTAATAGTATAATAAGGCGTTGCCAATTCAATTTGTGTGTTCATACACTATATATCTTATCAATAAATACTTCACAATTGTCAACACTAACCTTGAATAATATTTCGTGTGTTCAACAAGGTTTTGTTAAAAGATAACGTTATTAGCTACCAAAATATGTTTTTATAAATTGCTTTACGCATACCATACACTGCATAATATGCATATTGCAGGTACTTTATATATTACGTGATATCAATTTTACAATAACCGGTTTTTCTGAGTCCTGTTTTAAATCTGTCTATCATTCTTACAAAGTTAGGATGCGTAAAAATGATAAAAGTATCAAATATATATAATGTTACATAAGAATGCAAGTGATAGTAAGCATTCCTTTTTCATTGGGAGCAGCGGATAAATTCTTATATCAATTTAAATGTTCATACCTCGTGACGTCGTTTTCTTTACTCAGTACGTATAACCCGAGTAGACGTCGATAAGAGAATCATGCAAAATCTACAAACTGTTCAAGAGATTTATTCAGAATCCTTAGTAACGGGTGTTGAACATTGATTTATTATATTACATGTAAACAGTGTAACTGTTACATATTTTATATGTATCTACAATACACAACAACAACAACTATCCCTTTCAATGATTTAGTCTCTTAATTTAGGGTAAATTATTTTCACCTTAAAATACATTTCAAATCTGTGCTATTTTTACATGAAATGATATTGTCATAGAAAATAATTATTATTATTGGACACAACATGTCGCAGATTAATGAGTGTACTGTTAATCAAGAGAGTTTTATGTTGAAACTTTATTAGTTATACCCAGTCAAATTTAATTATATATATCACTAAATAACATTTGGTGGAAACATGAACCGTTAGATAAAATCTTTAAATTCGTATATAATCCTTGTAGACTTGCATCTCTGTAGAGTATTTCCCCTCATTTAGTTAAGTTTGTCCCCCTGCAAACAACATGTCATGTGATAGATGTGCTTCAATGAATAAAATTTTCGAGAGCGTGTACTCATGTTAAACTCCTTATCAATTAGCGTCAGTGTATAATGTAACACAAAGACATTCTACTACTACTGTGATTTAGGTTTGAGTTTAGAATTGATATTATCAAAATACACTTCTGCGACAAAGCAACCTAATTTAAAAACTTACTTTAGTATTGCAGAAAATTTAAACTTCAAGCAAATTAATAAAGTTTTCAAGAATATTTTGTATTTTGAAACGTGAGATATTTGTAGTTGTCATGGTATTATATAGGTAAGGTCATATTCAATGTTTGAAATGGTACGAAATAGTATACGTCTACATTTTTACAGACTGCAGATCAGGTACATTAGCAATGCAAACGGTCACCTGTGGTTAAACGGTGACCATGAGAATTATTAGTTGTAGTTTCACTTCTACCTTAATATTCTAGTCCGAAAATTGTGATATACGATTATTATTGTCCGATATTTATTAGAAATTTATAAAGATTTGTGTGTATTTCATTGATCTAGTGCACTAATTTAAATTTTGACATATTTATACTGACGATACCCAAGAAAATATGATTCAATTATAAGATGCAATTAAATTGAAGTTCAGTACATATATTCCGAGACATTGATTATTGATATAAATGATCAATAATAGTGCATGTAAAAGCCTGCTTTAGGGTATGTCTTTTTTGCGGATCTCTTAAGTTATTGGCAAATATCTCAAAAACAAGCACAGAGACCTGTACATTTTATTTTGCTATATCAAAGACCATATGTTAAATCACGAATGTGAGAAGTTTCATTAAAATCTACATTGTTTAAAAACTTTTATTCGCTAAGGTGTTAACAAAACTGTGATTTTACCATAGACCCCTATTATGAAAACTTGTGTGAGGTTCAAAAGATTCAGATCAGTGTAGCAAAAAATCAAGCACATGACCCTGTACCTTTTTTGCCGATTTTTTTATGTATTTTGTGTTTTGAAAAATCAGGGTTTAATCAAATTCTATATTTTAGAAAAAAAAAAAATAACCGAACGAGCTGAACAACCTTCATCCCGATTCAATTATCCTTTAACAACCATTCATGTTAGAAAGGCGTGTGAATCTTTTTTAATGAATCTGCTTTATGTAATTTTCTGCTATTTACATTATGGTTTTAGATATAATCACAATTTAAATTAAACAATAGCAAAATACATGTGGATTTTGACTTTGTTTTTCTTAAAATATAGTGCCTGTAAATGACATCAAAACCGTTGAGCGGGATCATGGTTAGTGTGTAGTGCTTTAAAAGTCAAAATGTATGTAAATACTAAAACATTCCACTTGAAATTGAAAGGAAACATTTCTGAAACTACATTTTGCGAACCTTATTAAATTGATGTGCAAACCTTTGTCGAATGGGCTAAGCCTCCGGTCCAATTATGTAATGCATTCATATCTTCAGTTGTCACTTAACATATTGAGTGGAATAGCGGGAAACCAGACTGTATGGTCAGTTGTGCTTTTTTTTTTTTTTTATAATTTATTTTTCAATCTTCATACATTTACAAAATATGATGACATGGACAAATGCTTTTAACAATAGATATAAACATGTATTTAATGGTCATCTAAATAAACAAACATTTGTAGTATTAGATGTCAAAGAAGATTTTTTAATATATTTTTTTATGTGAAAAATTAGAAGAAAATATTTAATATCAGAAAAAAAAGTTAAAAAAGTAGATGTATGGGATATTTAGATCGTCTCCAAGTTCATATAATTATCTAAAATTGTATTGGTTATTTCTGCTACAATCATGTAAAAAACATTGTAGGCACACTTTCTAGAAAGTGTCATTTTATTATATAGATGAAGAGTAAAATATGTAAGAAATTTTTTTTTTTTTTTTTTTTTTTTTTTTTATTATAGCCAGCATCATCTAAATTCATACCTCAGAACCAGACCATTTGATATTATGTTGGTTTATTTTGTCATTTGATAATGCAATTTCTTTTTCAAGTTTTATCCTGATTTTAAGATATGATATGAAACTGTCAAAACTGAGTGTCCGTTTTCTATTTTTGGATTTGAAATATATAAGATTTCATTAGAAATATAAAGTTTATCACATTTTTTCGTTTTACGTTCCTTTCAGCGATACCAAAACTGACTACCTCTAAACTGAATTGTATTTTGATATTTTTCTTATCAAGATAAATATGTAGTTTATTCCATAGTTGTTGTACGCAGTTTCACTCCCAAAACATGTGTTCTAATGTTTCAACATGCATATTGCAGAAATAACATAAATTTTATTCTGTTAATTTATATTTAAATAATGATTTGTTTGTTGGGAGAATTCTCATCAGATGTTTGTATTGAAAACTTCGTTTTTTTTTGTATCTATTGTTGCTTTCTGCGATTGCATGTATATATTTGACCAACAAGAGGGGTTCTCTGATATAATCGCTGACCATTTCATCTCTGACTTAATTATTGATTTTGGTCCGTTTCTTATTTGCGTGTCGTAAAGTAGTTTATTTGGTTCTTTTGTCTTTCTTAATTTATCTATAAGTAATTCACTTCGTGTATAAGAAATATTCTCTTGCTCAAGCACCTGTTTAACAGTTAGTGGAATGCTTGATATAAGATTGTAGTACTTCAAGAATTGTCTATTTTCTATATTATATAAAAATTTAAATTCGTCAAACTTATAGAAAGCCTTTGTTCTGTAATCAAATAAATGTTCCAAATGCTTTATTCCCTTTTCGTACCAGTCTTTATAGAAAACTGTTTTATTTTCAAGTTTTATGCTTGTGTTATTCCATATTACCTGTTTACTTATGCTCTTATTGTTGTCCTGTGTATTAATATTTACCCAAGCCGCTAATAAATCTTTCAAAAAAATGTTGGATTTACATATAGTATCAATTTCTTTCTGAGAATAATTGCATTCAAATAAAAGTTCTCCTCCAACATTAGATAATAATGTACTATAAAAGATCTTCCATTGTCCTTGGTTACTTTTATCTATTATCCTTCTGATCCAACAAGCTTTTAAAGCATTTATGAAGTAATCTAGATTTATCATTTTTATTCCACCCATTTTGTAGTCTAATATAATAATCTCCCTATTAATTTTATCTGGTTTATTATCCCACAAGAATTTAAACAATTGTGTTTTAATCTCTTTCATTACTCCATTTGATGGGTTTGGTAACACTGTAAGAGGGTAAATTAGTTTTGGTAATGCTAATGATTTTATAACAGTTACTTTTCCAAGTAGTGTTAGTTTTCTATGTTCCCACTGTTTTAAACAGTTAGTAAAAGTTTGAATCTTAGGTATCAGGTTTAACGTTATGCTGTCTTTTTTATCATTTGTAAATATCATTCCTAATGTTTGAGCTGACTCGGATGTCCAATTAAACATTTTATCTTTACAGTAATAGAGGTTGTATCTGTTAATGATCCTATCCTTAGTATGTTAGTTTTGTTAATATTAAGTTTCAATCCAGACACACACTCGAAGTTCGAAATAACATCTATTAGTTGTTCAAATGAATGTTTTGCACCATTATTGATGAAGGCTGCATCATCTGCAAACAGGGATTGTTTTATTTCAACATTATTAACTGTTATGCCTTTAATGATCTCATCAGTATCAATATAGTTTGAGAGGATTTCAATGCAGATAATAAATAAGGAAGTGGAAAAAGGACAGCCTTGTCTTACTCCACGTAGTATTAAAAAGGGTTCTGATAGATAGCCATTATTTATTACCATGCTGGTTATATCATTATAAAATAATTTTACCCACTGTATAAGAGAATCACCGAAATTGAAGTATTTTAAACACCTTATCATAAAGTTATAGTCTAGTGTATCAAAAGCTTTTTCGAAATCTGCGAACAGTAAAAGTCCTGGTATTTTATTTTGTTGTGCGAAATCTATTATTTCATATATTAACCGAACATTTTCCCCTATATATCTACCTTTTATGAATCCTGTCTGTGCACTGCTTATGATAGAATTGATAACCTTTTTTATCCTGTTTGCTATGGCTTTAGTGGCAATTTAGTAATCTACATTTAATAAACTTATAGGGCGCCACTGTAAACTAGTCAGATGTCTAGTGTTATAAGAGTAGTTAATAGATTGAATAAAGTACGTTTTAATCTCTGTCCAAAATATTTTATAAAATTCAACAGACATGCCATCTGAACCTGGACTTTTTTTATTCTTCATCTCCTTAAGAGCTTCAAAACATTCCGTTTCGTTTAATATCCCTTCACATTTTTTTTTCGTTTTCATTTAAAGTTCGCAATTTGGGTCTAAAGAAATCATAATCGCATGTTTGGGATTCTTTTTTGTTATATAGCTGTTTATAGAATTCTGTTTCTGCCTTTAAAATTTCATTTTGAGAAGTTATTTCTTTGTCTTTGATTTTCAATTTGTATATTGTTTTTTTTCTGCGTTTCATTTTTCTAAGGCTGCAAAATATTTTGTATTTTTTCATTTCCTTCAATACTTAATGCTTTTGCTCTGATCAACATTCCATTAATCTGTTATCAATGATTTGATTTAATTCCTGCTGTTTTTTGTCAAGTTCTTCCTTTAAAGTTTTTAAATTAATGCTATTATTACTTTCGCTCAAAATCTGTTCCTCCAATACTTCTATTTTTATGTTTATTTCTTTTTCAATTTTATTTTCTTCTCGTTTTCTATAGGTGGAATATTTTATTGTTTGATTTCTTATAGTGCCTTTAATGACTTCCCATAGAATGTTTGGGTTTGCGTTCTTATTAATTGTTACGGTTTCTGGCATTTCTTATTATTGTTTGATTTTCTTTTTCAAGCAAAATGCTATTGTTTAATTTAAAATAACCAGGGCCTTTTTTTGTGTTAATAAAATCCAATTCTAGTTCAACCAATTAATGGTCTGTTTGGTAGCCTGGTTGTATAGTGCAATTTTTGACATAGTGCGTTAAACACTCAGATAATAAAAAATAGTCAAGTCTACTGGAGATGATTGGAATTGTGTTTGAATGCCATGTATATTGCAATTTTGATGGATTACATAATCTCCAAATATCTATTAAGTTTCCAATGTTAATGATATCATTTATTTTCTGTCTGCAGTTTTTATGGCTATCAATCCTTCCATTTCTTTTGTCAGTACTTGTATTCAAAATGGTGTTAAAATCGCCACCAATTATAAAATCTTCCTCTAATTTTTGACTAATTTCTTTCTCAATAATAGTAAAAATATCAGCTTTATCCTCATTTGGCCCATATACATTCATAATATTAATTTGTTTTTCGTTTATAACCATGCTAACAATAATCAATCGCCCTTCAAGTAATTCATGATATGTTAAAATATCTCTTGTAAAGTTACGATTAAAAAGGATTGCTACCCCTTCAGTTTTGCTTTTGTCTCCACTAAAGAAGGATTTTCCATTCCATTCTCTTTTCCATTTTTCAGCTATAAGTGTAGATGAATGTGTTTCTTGTAATAAGCAGATAGAATATTTTTTAGATTCTACATATTGAAACACTTGTTGCCTTTTCCTAAAATTTCCTAATCCTCTTACATTGATTGAGCAAATCCTAACCGTCTCGAAATTTAGTAAGTTGTTTTTTTTTTTGATAATTACGCGTTTGGAAACGATCATACATCCACAATGTTTTTTCATGATTTGAGTTAGGTTCACTGTTGAGCCAATGCCATATCTACTTTTAAATGAGTTGAACATATAAACCATTTAAGAAAATAAAAATATTGTTTCTTTTTGTCTTTTTGTTTCTATTACATATCCTATAAATTACATTATTTTTTTAGAGAGAAAAATTTACTATAACATATTCGATGTAATACTTCATTTTATAACGAGAACAATTATACATGATTTAACTAAAGGTTTTGATAAGACTTAATTTTTAAGATTTGAAAACGGTTTACATGATGTTACTACATGTACACTTAAAAAATAACTATCTTTTTTTTTTCAAAGTAATATATATAACTAATTTTATAATACATCCATTTTTATGACTGAAAAAGATGCAGATAACATATCAGGTATGTAAAATTAAAATTAAAACAAAATCTTATTTCAATCTCTTGACCTTAACTATAGTTGCTTAACACTATATTAAGTTTCAAGTCAAAAACTACGATAATAACAGAGATATTTGACTTAACGAAGGCTTTAATTAAAACTTCCCGAGATTAAAGAGACATAACTCTGTCATACTCCAAAAACTTCTCAATTAAAAAAGGGGTATAACTCTGTCAGAGATCCAATCAGAGTTTTGCGATGTAGACTTGGTAGTAGATAACTATTCTTAGTTTCCAGTCAATAGCTTTGATAGCAACATAGATATTTGACTGTATCATAAACTTTAACAATGGCAACGCCGGGGTGAGTGCAAATAGCTCTACTTTTCTTCAACAAGTCTAGCTGAAAATTTGTGCATAATGTTACAGTACTGAAATACATACAAATGTACATGATATTACAAGTACTATATCAAAAAACCTTTTTTAAACTCTATTATAAAACTTACATATGACAGTACTATATGACAAGCATTTTTTAAATTGTATAGTATATACATGATTTTGCCATAATATATTAAAAAAGCTTAATTGTTCAGGCCAAAAATGTATTTATTGACATCGCTAATTTTACCATTATAAGAATACTTTCTATGAGGGTATTACAAAAATTTGATCAACTGTTTTTTAAATTAAGAAAGTGCGGTCATGATATTTATATACCAAAGTAACATAAATATGTCAATAAGAACTTTTGACTTGACAAGCATGACACTGACATCACAAATGACGTCACATACCTGTTATGAAACTTTGCGTATCAATATGGAAAATATTGAAAATTTCAGTTTCCGTTTAGCTTAACAAGGTTTTAAATTAATAAAGTAAAAATGAATGCTATCTACACACATTATTCAAAAATGTATTTAACCAGACATCACAAATGACGTCACATACCCGTTATGATAATTTGCGTATCAATATGGAAAATATTTAATGTTTCAATAAACATGACTGGCATTGAAAATTTTACTGTTAAAGTGGTAAAGAACTTTGGACGTGGCAAACATGTCACTGACATCAAAAACTGACGTCACATACCGTTATGAAAATTTGCATGTCAATATGGAAAATATTGAAAATCTCAATAAGCATGACTGTAGTTGAAAATTTTACTGATAAAGTGATAAAGAACTCTGGACGTGGCAAACATGTCACTGACATTACAAATGACGTCACCTACCGTTATGAAAATTTGCATATTAATATGGGAAATATTGAAATTTTTCAGGTTCCATTGAACTTAACAACGTTTTAATTAAGAAAGTAATAATGAATGTTATCTACATACCTCGTCTAAAAATATATTTTATCGGGACATCACAAATGACGTCACATACCCTTTATGAAAGTTTGCATATCAATATGGAAAATATTGAAAGTTTCAGTTTCCGTTGAACTTAACGGAGTTTTTAATTAAGTAATTTTGGCTCTGTAATTTTTCTCTTTATTTCTCTGAATTCGGCATTTTGGTAATTTTTTTTTTCAAAATTTTGTTAAAACTAACTTAACGCATTAGTGTAAACATTGCTTGTGAAACTAGGAAACACAGATTATAAATCATTCAGAACTTGTATGTCCATTTCAGGCCTTATACATTTATTTATGTCCGCCATTATTCATGCTCGTTTCACGCTAGGTTGATTTTCACCTATCACTGTATACATACTGTACACACAGTGTAGCCAGGTACATTTTAAGTACATTACAAGAACCGTTAGTCACTCGAAACCGCGCACGGGCAATTGTCCTTTTTATTTGTGGTTTATTTTCCTATTCAATACGTTTCTTTTCTACAAATGGTCTGAACGAAAAGACTCGCACAGGCCTATTGAATCCAGATCGTCCAACATTTTCCCCTTTCTATGTTAAGTGAATATTTAATCTGAATTCATAAGGCCCATTAAACAACGCGCAAATGCAGCTGTCAGTTGTTTAAATAGTGATTAAAAAAAAACAAGGAATCACACTCTTTAGCTTCTAGTTAGAATTGTAGTACTTTTTATTATTCTCACACCATTTTAAAGTTGTTTATAATATTCTGTGATCCTGTCAGCTGTTGTTTGTGGTTTTAAAAATTATATTTCAGAATGTCTTCATCAGCGGCAGCAGAAACTTCGACCCCCTCGCGACTACTAGAGCGAACAAGCGCCCCCGTGCGGTCATCGGGTCAGACTCCTCCGCCGACGGAGAGCTTTCCTACCTCGACCGGGACACCGGAAGGGTCCTGACTGCTACCAAGACGCCCGGCAGTATTAACACTATACACACTGCTTATGACTCAATGATGTCGAAGCTGCTTGTTTTAGAGCGCGGTTTTAGCAGGCTAGATAAGTTAGAAAAAATAGACAATATTGAAAGTAAGGTTAACACACTGAACAATAAATTGCTAGAATTCGACTGCAGGCTTAAGGCCAGTGAAATTTGCACAGATGACTTGAAAGACTCTGTGGCTTTTATAAGCATCAAATATGATGACGTCATAGAGAAATGTTAAACTGAATCAAATAAAATTGCACATTGTGAACGATAAATCCAACAAGTGAAACAAACTAATGAACTCCACCATTCCATTCAAGAACTTATTACTTTGAACAAATCCCCGAAGGAAGAACTCGTTGATATGAAGTATCGCAGTATGCGTGGTAACCTTATCTTCAATAACATTCCTGAAACTACCCAATTCAAAGATGGCCGCCCCTTTGAAGACACTGAGGCAGAAATTTGCAAATTCTTGAATGACAAACTTTATGTGCGTGACGTCAAGTTTGAACGACTTCATCGCCTAGGAAACCCCCGACGCGGACAACTAAGAGATGGACCCCGTTCCATTGTTGCAAAGTTCACCTTCTTCACCTTCGCCGGAGCGGATACAAGCATAAGGGTACGAACTATGGCGTACATGAACAGTTCCCTGAGGATGTGGAACTACGGCGCCGCGAGATCTACACTGATTTGCTAGCTGGTTACAGATAAGCTCTTCATCGACGGAATCCCCACCCGACCCGAGGGCGTGCAGCTTCCCTACCTCCACCCCCGTCGACAGCCCCTTCGCCAGGCCACAGCTAGCACACGGTTATAGGACAGCCATGGTGGTGACCATTTAAACCAAAGACACTTATCATGTTCTTGCCTTAGTGTTTTGGGGTTAAAATCTAAATTGAATATTTCTGAATTTAGCTATTATATTAACAAATTTGATATTTTTGTCGTAATGATTTAGTGTATAAATATAAATGAAGTTGTAACAGAAATCGGAAACATACTTTCCGATTCTGCAAAATTCACTTTTGGAACATATGTTAAACGGAATATAAACACTAGTAAAATACCCAAAGAAAAAATGGATTGACCAAGAATGTAAATCTAACGACATAATTTCCATAGCCTTAAACGAAGATACGTTTCGTCTAAAACGGAAGAAAATAAACTGAACATGTTAAATGCTAGTAAGCAATATAAGATGGCCATATGAGTGGCTGTTGTTAAACACAAATGTAAATTAATCTTAAAAAGGCAATTAGAAATGTGCGCTAAAAGTCTCCAAAAGAGTACTGGAAATATGTCAATAGTTTAAATAATACGTCACGACAGAAAAATGTAGATGAGACCTTATTGTATGATTTTTTTTAAAGATTTGAACTCTGATATGCATGACGACGATGATACGCCTGATGTTGAGTTTCCAAATGTTGAAATTGTTAATAATTTAGATATAGATATCACAATTACAGAAGTTAACAAAGCCATATCAAAACTTAAACATGGTAAGGGTAGTTAATTAGATAACATTACAAATGAGTTTATTAAAAACTCAAGTGTTGAACTTACACTATTATATGTTAAACTTTTTAATAGAATTTTACATACTGGTATTACAGGTATGCTTGTCCAATAGAAAGTGCATATCACATAGCCGACAACTTCAATATGCCCGCGGCATATGTCCAAGGAATGCCCCATTATGATTTGTTACACTTAAGCGGTCGTAGGGACATTATGATATAAACTTTTTAAGAAAGCAATCCATTATGTACCAAATAAAAACATTCAAACTTGTTGTAAATCGTACATGTACTGTCCAGGTTTTTTAAATCATTTATTATGCAAGAAATACACAATATCACCAGATATTAGGAACGTGCTCAAAGTGAACGAGCGTTGGTCCGTCAACATTTTCTCTGAAAAACATCTACTCTGAAATATTAAGTTTGAAACTGATGGCACTTTCCCCGGGATATATCTAAGGTAATCCTCGTTCAAATGGTTCTGCCTGGTTGTGCATAGAGGTCTTGGAGAGGTAAATCCAGAAACAAAATATTAAAACAATCTCTTCTTAACTGCTGGTCCAACCTAAAGATACGTTCATACAAAATGTTACTTTGGCAAACTATGCCAAGGTGTTTCAAAGCAAACTTGGTGCAGTACAAGCTGATATTCTGGTCTAATTTGGAATTATTTTTATGGCCTCCGGGATACTGAAAAATGTAAAATGATATCTACTTGTTAGGAATGAAATATTACAATTAAACTTAAAACCATGCAGCTTCTATGAGAGAAATGTTGAGACTGTCATGCTGGGGCTGCTGCTGTCTAACTAAAGAAAAACAATTTATTTAAATATAGAAAAAAATGAGATATATCAAATAAAATGTAATGTCAAAATCTGGTTTTCGTGTTGTAGATCCAATACGCATTATATATATATATATAAACACCTCATAGAAGGAGAAGCCTACGCGTTTAAATGTGGACATACATTTAGAGTAAACCAAAACATTTCCTGTGAGAACATAATATACGTCATTATATGCCAGGGATGTCAACAGGAATACATAGGCGAAACGTGCAACCTCCGTAACCGAGTCACTCTACATAATCAGCACATCCGAGACACTACCAAGAGAGTACTGTATGTAAGCGAACACTTGGACGTTAGTGAGGGAACGCTATTCCCGAAGTACAAAATAATCCCATTTTTTAAAATGTTCACGGACAGCGTAGTAAGCAGGAAACAAAAAGAAATGTTTTATATCAGAAAATTAAAACCATTATTGAATAGAGACGGCACATTTACTTAAAAAGTGACAGAAACACGTTAGTTTAAAGACGACAAAAAAATAACGTCATTAACGTTCGTAAAATTTTACACGACGTCATATTAATAGAGTGACGTCCCCTGTTTCTATTGACGACGTCACATTGTTTAAAATCGACCTGATGATATTTTTGAAACCGGTAGTCGATTAAATATTATAGACATTTGATAGTTGGTTATTTCCTACATTTTCGAATTATATATATATATATATATATATATATATATATATATATATATATATATATACTTTACTTGAGATCAGACCTTAACATGTTTAGATTTCTAACTACACATGAAAACAATCTAATACAATGAAATACGCGCATGAACCAGGACACAAGGTCTACGAAAAAAAAAAAACAAGCATAAATATTCAGCAGGAAAATCCACGCTCCAACAACAAAACCTCTTCTAACCGCAAACTACAGCTGTGCATGCATGAACATACATACGACCAACACACATAAAAAGCATATACAATGCAGACAATGCCGGATGACAAAACGAACAAATAATGGTACAGCATTGGAACTGTCAGTGGCAGAAACACCACTAAACTCAATGTCACACGTCGGAGGTCAAAGGTCCAGTTTCGTGTCCGCTCCATATCGTCTAAGCCACACTAGTTTCAAATGTTAGACTCATTAAGTCAGCACACTGTGCACATGCCCCAGGTCTCTAGGTCAAGGTCACACTTAGAGGCTAAAATTCAAATAGCTTCATTCAACACTATGCCGAACGTATGAACAAAGCCATGTGTTCACACAACAGTTTCAGTCTCAGATGAGTTTGATAATTCAGTATTGATAGTCAGTCTCAGTTGGAATTTAACCTTGGAGGTTTAGTAAAATTGATATTAAAACTCAGCTAAGACCGAAAAATATTTTCTGAACACGGGACCTGGACTCTAGATCCAAGGTCATTGTCACATTTGGAGGCCATTTTCTTCCTTGTATAATAGTAAATGAGACAGGTTGGGATTAGAAAACCGGAATCAACTGCCGTTGACGTAATGACGATTATTTCATAATAGCTACAACTAAACATACGAGAATATTAATCATACAAGTATACGTTCAAGAACAATATGTAAAATTAAATGTTTTCATTCCAAAGCTACTAGCGTCTTACCACAGTAAGTAACTACAATATCTGTTACAATAAGATTACCTGGATAAAGTTACTTGACGTCACACACCGAAAGGATATGATAGCCAGGTATATCTATATTTGATAAGTATTGTGACTACTTTATGCCACGTCGTCATGTCCTGTTGCCGCCCCACCGGTACAAGGACAAGACAACCCGACAAATCACTTTTGTCGTGTTCGCGCTACAGCTAGCACGAGGATGCGGCAAGAGTCAGGCGGCGACATGATCAGTATTTCCGTAGTTTAAGCGCCCTATTTGGTCGTGCCATCGTACCGGCGGTGGTGCCACTCATCTGCACGAAGTCACGACAAAGTACCAATCTGTGGCGTTGTCGAACTGCTACAAAACACAAGGACAAGTCTAAGTAGCATTATGTCGTACTGTCGTTCTGTCGTGCTGGCGGGTCGTCAACATGACAGCAAAAATGTTCGTGTAGTCGCCCTACTTTTAATTTTACCTCGTGCTGTCGTATTCTCATGTTGTTTTGATCGATGTTATATTTTCTGGTCATATGAGATCGTGGAGTCCGTTCAAAACAATCCGGTGCTAGGGGGCGTGAGAGGTGTTGCACTTTCTATTACTTCTTATGAACAGACTCAATCAAACCGTATATGGTATTTTGCTTGGTTGCATTCTATGCTTCCAAAGGATCTTCTTACAGATTTTATTAGGTATGTAAATAGCTAGCAAAATACATATTTTAGTGTCTAAATTACTTTACTTTCTATCAAATGTTTAGTGAACATATTTTGTGTTGCATGGAATCGAAGTGCCCGATGCCTCTCTCCAGTCATTTCAATCTTTAGCAAAACATACACGTATCAATTACTGTAAAAACATAATTGTTATTTTGCGTTTAAAGATTTTGTGATGATTATTTATCCCAAGGGCTATTTATAGGGTCCTATATTTTTCATACCAAAATTTATCCAAACTGCATTTACGACATAACATATGACCACATACTTAACTTCATTAATATGGCTTTTATTTTTATACATGTTTTATAATTACTGTTACCATGTCGTCTTTATTATTTATAAAATGTTTTAATTTTACTTGTAATCTGAAAGGTTATTATGTTCAATTACTGTTACATTCGTCTTTATTATCTACTAACTGTTTAAATTTTACTTGTAATCAGAAAGGTTATTATGTCCACTTTAAAGTTTCATTGTTTATGTCGTGAGGTAAAACAGAAGAATATAAGTAAACCTCTCGTTTTATTTCACAGCATTATTGAAACAGCATTATGTTCATATCTGTACAGGCGATTGTAGATTGTAAAACGATCTACAGTGGAAAGTATTTTCACCTCTTTACTTTCGTGCATATTTACTGTCTTTACAGATAACAAAGGCATTAAATTGGTAAAATATATAACATGAATCTTTTATTATAAAGCCTGGAACAAAAAAAAACGAGAGGACCATGATGGTCCTGAATCGCTCACCTGTCTCCACATGACCCAATTTTTATGAAGATCCATTGAAAAATATGGCTTCTAGAGAGGTCACAAGTTTTTTCTATTATTTGACCTAATGACCTAGTTTTTAAAGGCACATGACCCAGTTCTGACCTTGACCTAGATATCATCAAGGTGAACATTCTCACCAATTTTCATGAAGATCTCATGAAGAGTATGGCCTCTAGAGAGATCAAATGTTTTTTTCTGTTTTTATACCTACTGACCTAGTTTTTTACCACAGTTGACCCAGTTTTGAACTTGACTTAGATATCATTAAGATGAATATTCAAACCAACTGTCATACAGATCCCATAAGAAATATGGCCTCTAGAGAGGTCACAATGTTTTTATATTATTTGACCTACTGACCTAGTTTTTGAGGCACGTAATCCAGTTTCAAACTTGACCTAGAAATTATCAAGGTGAATATTCTGACTAATTTTCATGAAGATCCATTGAAAAGTACGGCCTCTAGAGAGGTCACAAGATTTTTCTATTTTTAGACCTACTGACCTAGTTTTTGACCGCAACTGATCCAGTTTCAAAATTATCCTAGATATCATTAAGATAAACATTCAAACCAACTTTCATACAGATCCAGTGAAAAATATGGCCTCACAAGGTTTTTCTATTATTTGACCTACTGACCTAGTTTTTGATGGCACGTAATTCAGTTTAAAACTTGACCTAGATATCATCAAGGTAAACATTCTGACTAATTTTCATGAAGATCCATTGAAAAGTATGGCCTCTGGAGAGGTCACAAGGTTTTTCTATTTTTAGACCTACTGACCTAGCTTTTAACCGCACGTGACCCAGTTTCAAACTTGACCTAGATATCATCATGATGAACATTCTGACCGACTTTTATAAAGACCCATGAAAAATGTGACCTCTAGAGTGGTCACAAGCAAAAGTTTACGGACGGACGGACGGACGCACGGACGGACGACGGACGACGGACGACGAACGCCACGCGATCACAAAAGCTCACCTTGTCACTTTGTGACAGGTGAGCTAAAATTCGCTACATGTTTCATCAATGTTTAAAATGTTATGAAAATACATGACCATATCTTACTTCGATGTTTTTGTGCACTACTTTTATAATTCTGAAATGCTGGCACTCGTGTCTTATGAACATTAAATAAAGATTACATTTTAGACCATCTTCAATCTTTATTATCAAAACCCTTTTAATGTTGTCGTCTGTTTTTGTTATGCTTCGACAAGATCTGGCGATTTGGTCTATGGCACAAACTACTGCAAACCTCTGTAAATGGCAAATTGTTTCAAGTCATTTTCAACATGTATCAAAATATTAAGTCCTGTGTGGTGCACACACAGTCTCCATTTGTTCTGTCTGAAATCGGGGTTCGTCAGGGTGAAAACCTAAGCCCCATCCTGTTTCCCTTTATTTGAATGATTTGCGAAGTTATTTAGAAACACATAATGTCCAAGGCATAAGTCTCATTGATCCAATCAGTGGGTATACCTGGCTTAAACTTTTACTTTTGCTTTATGCCGACGACACTGTAATATTATCTAATAACCAGTATGACTTTCAAAATAGCTTAAATGCTTTTTATAATTATTATAACCAATGGAAATTGGAGGTAAACAAAACAAAAACTAAGATAATTGTTTTTGGCTCTCGGAATAATCCTAACTTTAACTTTAAACTAGGGGACGAAGAAATTGAAATAACGGACAATTGCCACTATCTGGGGGCAACCTTTTCCAGTAACGAATCTTCCTAAGATACACGTAACTCAGCAAGCCAGCAAAGCCATGTATCTTTTATTTACAAAAACCCCAAATGCTGACCTGCCAGTAGACTTAACCATCGAACTTAACCAACATACGGTTCTACCTATTCTTACCTACGGATCCGAAATTTATGGCTTCGAAAATATTAATTTGCTAGAAAAAATAAATAATGATTTCCTTAGAAAAATATCGAATGCTAGGAAAAGTACTCCAATGTACATGTTATATGGCGAAACTGGGACGTTCCCGGTTTCAATATCTATAAAATCTAAGATAATATCCTTTTGGACAAGATTGCTGCTAGGAAAAGAAAATAAGATTTCATTTCTGATGTATAAATATATGCTGAACCAAAATGACGTCAGTTTTAAATGGATCTCTAAAATCAAAGAAATTCTGAATTCGGTTGGAAGGTCAGACTTATGGCTTAATGAAGATGTAGCAGTAAATAAAAGTACACCAAAAAGAATAAACGAAACTCTTGTTGACCAGTTCAAACAACACTGGCAAAGCCAAATGCAGCTTTCTACAAAAGGTCTGTTTTACAATAGCTTTAAACATTGCCATGAATATGAAAACTACTTCAATGTACTAAGTAGGAAAGATTATCTAACGCTTTTTAAATTTCGCACCAGCAACTACAGGTTTCCAGTTGAAACAGGCCGTTATGATGGAACCCCTTTTCAGGAACGTATATGTCCAGTGTAGTAATAACGCCGTCGGAAATGAACGACATTATCTACTCAGTTGCGAATTATTTAGGCAAGAAATAAATAGATACGATTCGAATATTCAGGATAGCGATCTTTCATTTCGACAAATTATACAGTCAACAGACGCAAATTCTCTAGTGCATCTCTGCTCTTTTCTACGAATTATTATTTCAAAGTTTTGATAATGTCTCCCAGTTGCAGATACGCAAATAACCTTCCTTTTTTCAAGTTAGTAATTAAAATACAAAACACTTAAGATAATAAATATATATGACCTACAAACCTCCTGGAGTAAATCCGAGCACGTGCAACCTATCCGTAATTCGCTGTTATTGATCCATATAAGCAAACACTTATTTTTGTCTAAATATAGAATGACAGGTCATCAAAGCCTAATCACGTACTCCCACGCTTTACTTTAAATCATTGCGACATTTTATGTAGTTACTACTATTTTTCGTAATCTCTTGTGTGTGTGTATTACTGTGCTTTTGTCAATGAACTACACATCATTTTTCCATATTTGTTCTCTAGCATTTGTTATAAATCGTGAGTTAATCATGTATTTCTGTTAAAGGAGTAAATGAATTCCCCCCTCAATACATATATACATGTATTTGTTAGCAATTGATTGCACTCCTTTTTTTGCAGGTTACTATCGGAACTAGTTTTTGGCTTTATTCAAATTTATTTGTATATCCTCATGTAGTATTGTATAATACCTTGGGTGAAATAAAGTTATCTGTATGTCTGTCTGTCTGTCTGTCTGTTAGGGTTACGCTAATTGCATTTAAAGCAGACGAGTGTTTGTACATTATTCTGATGATTAAGTAAGTGATTGTAACTCCCTGGTGGCGTTGTAAATAGTTGCAATGTGACATGGATATCGTTTCAACTGGAAATGTCAGAAAATATTATAAGCAAGGACTGCAAACATTACTTTATTTGTTTGCTAACGGAACATAACACAAACATTCCGAACACATTGCACGTTTGAATCAAAGGTCACAGGGCCATTGATCAAGAGTCATTGATTGAAATGTTTTTATCTGTTTCTTCACATTCATTTTACATGTTCGTAGGCAATTATTTGATCACCGAGCAATAAACGCTATTCTTGTGTATTATTTATATCTCTATAAAGCTATGAAGTCACGGGTTTCTGTTATGTGTTTGGGAAATTATATCCTTATACATCACTGATTCTTAAGGAGTTGTCCGTCTTAGCTTCAGAGGGTAATAACTGTTCCACTGTACATAACTACCATTCTGAGACTGATGCATTTATTTATTCTTGATTTTACTACTGTATTATGAACAATTATATATGTCGCAATCGGCAGTTTGAGCATATGTTTACAAATTTTATTTTTTATTGTCACAGCAGGAATCTTTAAAAGCCTGCGAAAAATCTCAGTGTTATTATATATTTATTTTTATCCTTTGGAATCATTGAATCCATTCAATACATTTGTAATAGAGTTCCGCTTAAGCCGGTGCTAGGGGGCGTGAGGAGTGTTGCACTTTCCATTACCTCTCGTGAACAGTTTCAATCAAACCGTGTCAGCTATTATTTTGATTGATTGCATTTTATGATTCCAGGGGATCTTCTTACAGATTTTATTTTAAATAATGCATATTTCCCATGTTTGTAGTGCCTTACGTAAGCACGAACACTGTCGGTTGCACTGCACTGTTTATACTGTTTAATAAATAACTTCATGCTCAAAATTATCTGATCAAACTTGATCAGTTGAAATTAAAAAAAAGAATTGCAGGAATAAATTCCCAATGACCTAGATCATATAACATGGTTTTGGTGAGTATAATAATAACATAAACATGAATGTTTTGAAATGAATATCTTATAATCATTTGCTTTGTTAATAACTGGATTTTAATGGTCAGCAAGAAAGCAGTTAGGGGTAGGCGAAATTGCAAATGGCGCCGTTATTTGATCTGCTTTCAGACACTACCCTAGTAACACTTTTTTCAATTTAAGGACAAGAGGGCACAAACACTACTGTTGAACATGAAGAAGGCGTGCAGTTTATCTCTGCAATAGACAGTAACCTCACGTCAACTATCAAATTTATGTTTAAGAAATAAAGTGATTTGTCGTTGAATAAAATCATTGTTTAGAATAGATGCGAAGGAATTATATCACGAGAGCGCAGCCCGAGTGATGTAATAATACGCATCTAAACGAAAAACAATGTTTCTATTCACGCATAAATCACTGTTTGAGATATATTATTTCGATTCTAACACACTATCAAGGATTATTATGTACGTCCTTGCCGATATCCATCAAATATTTGCCTGATTTCTGTTCGCGCATCTATGCCGTCTAACGCCATGACGTAATAAGTGTGACGTCAGAAAAATGAATTGTTGAATAATAACACACAGCTTTCGGCCTTTTGTGTTTAATAGGAAAACAAATGGGGTCGTGTTAGAATTAATAATTATTTGTTAGAGGAGCAGCAAAATGCACAACGACTGCTTTACTCTCTGGTCGACTCTGCACATGCTAGTGCTTACACTTGTGAAGGAAGTAATGGCTACGCTGTTCCACCTCGCAGAAAGTTGATATTGTTTGTAATATGTACTTACTCATATATGATAACTGTTACGCAATATATCCTTACACATAAAATGTCTTACACATCCAAACATAATGACGTGTTCTTTTCAACGATAACTAAACTTCTGTATACTAGGTAATATTCCAGCAAAACACAACAATACCTAAAGAAGACAAGATTACACGTGCATTGTTTCATTTGTGCCAAAAGTAGTGTACGTATAAAAGGTTACATTTTCAAAAATGGAACATTATTAAGTAAAACTTACTATACTTAAATATTTCAAAGTTAGTTTATTTACAAAAAAGAGATAACTACATGTCTGTTAATATTAAATAAAAATTGTGGTTTTCTCATGTTGCCGTCTCAGTATACCTGTAGTCAACTTAAGTGGCGTCAAAATTACTGTCTTACATATTTAGGAAGGACAGGCGAACTCAGCTACCATATTTGTTTGGCAGAATATACATACATGTAAATACTATATGAAATAAATATTGAACATACCTATTGTGACATATTTCTGCATCCACTTAAGCAGATAGTTTTCGCGAAAATTCGTATAGTTTTCGTGAAAATTTAAAACCCTTTCATGAAAAGAAACTTTTGTTCTAAGTGAAAACAATTCACGATTGTGCCAACTACTGCATGCGATAATAAATAAATGATAAAGATATTTTTTGCGACAGCATGCTTGTTTTCGTAAAAAATGAATTATCTCGAAAAACTGTTGTTTTTTTCTGCATAAGATAATCTTGGAAACATCATGAAAATCTTATAAACTTTCAAGAAAAAAAAAACGAAACGTTTGTTTCCATGAAAACAAACGATTTTTGCGAAACTTTCTTTTTTTATGAAAAGAGAAGTTGTCTTTATGTAGTTATCTTTATGCAGTACTGGGCACTATTTTGACATATAGACTTGATAATCAGATAATATTTTCACGAAAAACGTTCGTCTAAATTCACGAAAGTTTATTAAATTTTTCGCGAAAAGTATTTTTTTTTTCACGAAAGTTCATAAAATTTTCATGAAAATATTATGATTATCGTATGCAGAAATATGCCACCATACATATCATTTAAAGTTCGCATTATATGCGATTAGAATTGACAAGCTTTAACAAAAGGTAACGTCGAAACATAGATAGATATTTCTTTTCAATATATAGATTTGAAGTATAAAGACGTTATTAGGAACAGCCATGACAGTATGTATAGATATATGCTTAATATATATTCGCACCCGAAAAAAACAAAAATAAAATAAAACATATAAACAATGAAGCCGAAACAAATATATATAGAACACACTGGTGTAGTTCGTTAGAACGGTCGGTGACAAATCCACTTCCGGGGCGTTTAACCTTCCTAATGATGCGTAACAAACGACATTAGTACCCCGACCACGTTCTTTCTTTGTTGTTCTAAACAGTCACATAAAAGCTGGAAGAGTTAATATTACTACCCAACGCTTACTTACATTCTTTATGGAAGTTGGTATTTTTAAAGGTGCTCCACGTCTACTTCAGCAGATACAAACGAATGTAACACGCTGATAGTACGATTCTGTGACACTTGGTTTTACCACATTAGCTTGGATTTGTTTGGCACAAAGAGAGTGGTATGAGATAGTTACCGTTACTTAGTAACACATACTTAACGATACAGACTGCGGACTAATTCAACTAATATCAGAAATGTATCCCAGCTGGATTATGGTCAATATCGAATTGCAGTGACGAATGATATTGGCTGCTAGGAGCAGTACTATCAAATTAACATCAGAACTTGAAATAAAAATATATGTCTGTTATAGCAATAACAATTAAAGGCTTAGTAAACACCTAAGTGGGTGGGGTTAATCTACCTGGTATTTACACTATGTCGTACTACATTTAATAAGTGTATATTTCGTTATTAAAGTATAGTATCACTGAAACTTGTGCACTGTTATTGAAAATAAGTAACATTATATGATATAAATTTGAGGACATACCAATGTTTTATTGAATTTAAGCATAGTGAAGAATAAAAACTCATTAAAGAAAGCAGGTGGGGTTTCTGCATGGAATAAAGGTAATAAATATTCATATAATGTCTTTTTATATATTTTTTCATATAGAAGTCATGCATTTGCTTACGTTGATAACAATAAAATTAAAACAGGACAAAATATAGGAAAGACTGTTTCCGTTATCAAAACACACATTCGATATAAAAGAAGGAAAATAATAAGATATCTTGTATAGATATTTTGGCATAGTATGTTAGTCAAGTATCCACGTACTAAATATATATTGACATGTTGGGTCTACTTGTGAAAAAAGTACTTACTTCTGTAAAAACAAAATAAATGCTCTGCTGTGACATAGTTCTATAAAAATAAAATGTGTAAAATGATAACCGGTTATTTTGTAAGTTCATTCTACAATTCATACATTTCAATAATCTGGAATCCTATAACATACTTACTCGCCATATCATACTCAAAGCCGGAGTCAGTTGGTGGTAGAAGCTGTGAGATCGGCTTCTGTTGAAGTTGAATTCGCCATTTTATTCATTGACAACTGCCTTTCGTAGCGATGCTCGTTAACAGGCCTGCACACATGATACCAACAAAAGAGATAATACTATATTGGGTAAATAGGTGAGGTTCCAATATACAAGGCCTTGGAACGAGGAAACGGTATCTGACATCATCTTTTCAAAAGCTGTATTCTTGCCCTTTACGCAATAGCTAGTAATTAAAATACCTCCCAGTGATGCAGTACATTGAGATCTTAACATAGTTTCATAAAATATTATGTTGTAAGTTTTCCTTGTATATAATGTATTGTTATAAACATGTATATGTGTAGACATTTGACTCGTTATAAATAAAAAGCATCTAAAACTGGGGAGTAAGAAGAACCAACACATTTATAGTTTGACTGTTTATAATAGAAACGTTAGTCAGTGAATAATCCTGCATGGTGTATAGCCTGGTATCTATCTCCCTGTCGTCAGAATCAAAGTCACGCAGTATTGTTACAGTAAAATTGACTATGACTGTTTAATAACTTTTTCCATCACTAATGATTTATTCGTCATTATCAGTGAGAAGTGTACTTGATTTTTGCAGTGTTTATTCTGTATGTATTCTCCAGTGTGCTAGTTTTGGTACTACTGCAATTGTCAAAAGTGATATTTTGTTTCTACCCTAATAAACCTTCTTGATTCACTAATGTTTTCCACGAAAACCTTTGCCATGCATTCTATGTTGATGTACTAAGTATTTTAATGAGTGCGATATTATCAAGTAAGATACAGTCAACCAATTCAGAAGATATGTTTAAGTTATTTGGTAGACTTTCCACTGTTTTCTATGAAATCGGACATTTTTACTAGTTCCTTCGTATCTGCTTCGAGGCAAACAAAAAGACTCTTTAAGGAGAATCAAACTTCTGAAACATCACCTCACAACTTACAAACTGTGGGATATATATAGACAATAAATTGACCTTTTAATTCATTTTTTGGCATAATATTCAGTTTAGCTCTTACTGGGGCATAGCTAAAATAATTCAGCTTCAGAGATGTTATATGCTGTTGTGGATCTCTGAGCTTAAACGAACCCCGTATTGAAACCTAACCAGAAATCGTTCCAGAAGTCTGTCACGCTATAATTTCATCAAATCAAATGCCACAGACTCACCTTTTAATTTAATGTATCTTTTATCTATTTTCCTTTTGATTTGGCCTAAAATGTACCATGCAACACCATTTGAAAACAAGTTATACCCAAAAGTTTCAAATGGGTACCGCTGTCTGCAATATTTTGCCCACCATAGCAGTTCGTCGCCTGATTCTTATAGTGTTCCATGTCCATTTTTTTGAAAAATTGAGATTTTTACATCATTTTGTTTGTCTCGCCGAGCTCTATCGTTCTGGAGCAAGAAAACGTAACTTTTGACGTCATAGAGAAAGATCCTGCGTAATACTTTGCTCCATGTCCTCTGTTTGAATGTAACAGTAACGATTAAAGTACTCTATCTTCAGGACTTAAAGCACTGTAGTGTTTAAAATTATTCTGACCAATCATACACATAAACTAACATCGTGTGATCATCATTAGACTTTGTAAAGGAGTGCTCTATCTCCATTTAACTTAATCCAGAATTGCTCTAACGCCATGTTAACCAATAGAATGCACAGTTACATGCATGTGATCACAACAAAATATGGCAGATAGGCATAGTTGTACATGTTTGAAATATACTTAGAATGCCTATCTACACGACATGCATAGGTGAGATTGCTAATACTTGTTATTTTATCATTTTATTACTTATACAAACACATAGCATTGTCAATTAAGCTATTGGCAAGAAAATGCATGCAGGATTTGCAACAGACCTGTATTGATTTGTATTTCGGATAGAAACTATTTTCGTCATTCTGAAGCTGTATCTTAAGAAATACCACTGAATATATCAACGGTATTTGCAAACATGTTTCCGAGAAGCAAATTTGTGATAGTAAGTTATTGTCTATTAAGAGCAGTAGAAATAAAACCAAAAAACAGAACATATTTTACTTTACAAAGTTACAGTTAGGTGCCAACTAATTTTCTTGTTGATCACTTTTTTTAGCTATGCAAATTTTGCTGAATGCAATATTCATAAGACAACAAGAACTGGCAGTACAATATCCCTACTTCCAGACGCAAAAATCCATCGTTAAACTTGCAACCCTTGACAACAGAGAATTGAAAATTAAATACTTAAAAAAAACAACTATCAAACAAGGAATGCAATGCTGAAATTCAAGTCACTAAATGAAAGTACGTACATGAAGAAACTGTGAGGAATATAAATAACGATTGTGTTTGTGATAGAGAATAGATATATATGTTTCTTAGAATTGTTTAGTTGTCAATATTTTTTACAAATGGTTGGTGTGAATCAAAATCAATGCCACAAAACTATTAAAATATCACATGATGTAACTGTACCGAATATGAAACATGTGTGCTGTGACTGCAAATGTTTAGTTGCAAAATAAATGCTATGAATTCTTGTTATGATACTCAGTATTCAGTTGAAATGTATGCCACCAGATTTGAGAACGACTTACAGAAACTAAATGGAATATATACAATAAGATTAGTATGAAAGGTATGACCGGAACATATGAGCCGTGCCATGTGAAAACCAACATAGTGGGTTTGCGACCAGTATGGATCCAGACCAGCCCGCGCATCCGCGCAGTCTGGTCAGGATCTATGCTGTTCGCTTTTAAAGCCGACTGCAATTAGAGAAACCGGTAGCGAACAGCATGAATCCTGACCAGACTGCGCGGATGCGCAGGCTGGTCTGGATCCATGCTGGTTGCAAAGCCACTATGTTGGTTTTCCCATGGCACGGCTCATATTATTTGCGATGTAATATCTTTGAGCCTTAATTTAATTGTCAGAATTATGTGAAAAGCTAACAAGAGGCCTAAATGGGCCTAAGTCCTTCAACTGAAGAAAGCCTTAACCATCTGACTTTGCGTCTAACTAGGTTTAGTGAAAATCCTTTAACCTGTTCATTATTTTTTTTATTATCATTTTGCTGTCACGCACCAAAGCACATAACCATCGAAAGAAATCATCTAAAGTTATTTCTTTTTCAACTCTAGTGGCCCCTAAAAGGGCCAAAGTGTCCCTATTTGAATAGATTTGAAAGAAGACATAACATGGTAAAGGACCTTATAATGATGTTCCGGACAAGGTTTTATGAAGACCCATTCAGGAGTTAGAGAGGAATTTAGTAAAAGGTATCTCTATTTTGCAACTCCTACAGCCGGAAAAGAGGCCACACTAATTGAATAAATTAGTTAAAGGACCTAATAAAAGTTTGAAGGAGATCCATCAAGCGGTTGAGAAGTAGTCATTTAAAGGCATTTGAAGATTTAGGTCTAGTGGCCCCTTAGAGGACCATGCGCTCCCCCACCCCAACCCACAATTAAACAAATGGAGGGGGATATAATGATGCTACAAACCGAGAATGATGACAGTCAGTTGAGTGGTTCATTAAAAGTAGTCATTAAAGGTAATTTTGATTTTAGCCCTAGAATGAGCAAACAGTCTCCGTTTGAATAAAATTGAGAGAGAGCTCTCTAATGATGCCACTGGCCATCTCTGATGAAGATCCGTCCAGCGATTCATGACCAGAAAGTATTTCTATTTGTAGCTCTAGTTGCCCCTAAGAGGGGCAAAGTGCCCTTAATCAAACAAATTTGAAAAGGACCTTATACTGGACTCTAGACCAAGTTTGGTGAATATCCATCAAATGGTATTCGTTTAAAGGTATTTCTATTTTGAACTCTAACAGCCCCTGAAAGGGACCAAGTGCCCCTAACAGAACAATTTTGGTGAAGATTGTTATAATGATGCTACAAATCAAGTTTGAAGAAGATCCATTGAGTGGTTCATGAGATAAAGTCAATTAAGGGAATTATTAATTTTAGCTCTGGTGACCCCACAAAGGGGCCAATCGTCCCCATCTGAACTAGTTTGGGAGAGGATGTTATAATGATGCTACAGACTATGTTTGATAAAGATCCATTAAGCGGTTCATGAGAAGTTCCTTAAATGTTTTTTCCTATTTTTTTTTGCTCTAGCTGGCAGTAGCTGCCCTTAAAGGGGCCAAGAGTAACCATTTGATCAAACTTGATAGAGATCTATCCCAAAATTCTACTGGCCAAGTTTTGGTATTAATGTAACCAGTAGTTTCATAGGAGAAAAATTTTAAGTACAATGTTGACGCAGGAAGACGGACGATGGACGCCGTAATATCCACCTATACTAATAGCTAAAAAGAGACATGAATATAACATTTATTGTGTTGTGTAAAGGAGAACTGGCATGACTGACAAGTACAGTTACATGCAAAAATTGAACATAATATAAAAACTGTCGTTTTGTGAAAGAATACAGTTATTACTGAGAATATTTAGTTGCAAAGACAATGCCATTAGGTATTGTTATAATGCTTAGTATTATGTCAAACTTGCCAACTGATAACAGAACGGAAAATCTTACTCAGCGTAATGAAAAGCTAGTTGTATTTGGCAAATAGAATAGTTACGACTAAAAAAGATTTTAGATCTTTGTTCATTGCTGGCAATAATTATTTCGGTTACTGAGTAATTAAACTTCAAAATCTTTTTGTTGTTGTTTAACACAATACTACGATATGGTTTACGAATACCCATCTGTAAATAAGTAGGACCAATATGCCTAGTTTAATAGCCAATTATGTCTATAGCGTAGCAGTTCAGTTAACCCTGAACAATACGGACAGCATGGTAAAACCATTGGCAAATCAGTCCAAATCTTCTGACTTTGAACACCTGCCCCTCACCACTGTTTGAAACCTCGCTTTTTCATGTGAGGAAGCCATCCAGTTGACACGGAGAAAGTCATATACCCAGGTATCCGCCTGTGCCAAAAATAATGCACCTAGAGTCCTCCTCCTCAAAGAAAATCTTGAAACTTGCAATATGGCCTACATTGTATAATATTGTGTCAGTTTGATGATACTAAATCAAGATCCAATCCTCCTTTAATTTCAAAATGAGTTCAGCGACTGTCATTACTGTTTAAGAGCTTTCGCACTATTTTCAATATACAATTGTAATAAATATTATCTTGCTCTATGTCCAATTTTGTAAATTCACTGTGCTCTATCTCCCGATAGAGCAATACACCTTTAACATTTTTTTCTATTTTTGTCAAATTTGCTCTATCTCCAAAGTGAAAAATGTATAAATGCAGAAAAGTAAAAACGAAATGTATTTAAAAGCATTTACAGTCTGAAAGAACTAAGCGCAAACAACAAGTAGAAATATTTATCATCATTTTCGCCCAGAAATAAAGAAACTAGACGAGAGTTAAACTTTGGAAGCGATTTTCGCCACGTTTAAAAAATGGTAGATAGAGTATCGTTCCACTCACGCGGCGAGTTGTCACGTGATCGAGGTACTTCTCATTTTGAAAACAAATCTAACGGTAAAAAAAGCATTATTTATGGACATTTATGTGAATTTAAATCTTCTATGGTATAAATTTATGAATTTTATTAAAAAATTTTACAAGTTTAAGTCAATTAAATTCATTAGATACAAAAACAATTTTGATCCTGAAATTCAAAAATAACCATGTGCTACTAACTTTGCATGACGTCATCAGTTTCTCGCGAGAGTCAGTGCGCCGATGTTGCGGTTCGACTTGGTTAGGTAAACAAATGGGGTTACGCCATAACTTAATGGACGCGACCATCAGAATATAAAAATAGCGTCTGTTAAGTTATGGTAACCAGAACTAACTGGGGCATAAAGTCTATTTCTTTGGCTTACTATTATCCGGAGAAAGATTCTAGCCCGAGTCCGTAGAGGCTCAAAGTTGTTTTATTGTCTGATCCGTTTGGAACATGAAGTGCATGCAATTTTATTATAACATAACATAACATGACATATCATTTATTTGGCATTAAACACATTTACATTTATAGCCAAACTATTTCAATGCATGCATGGAGTAGAACATGTGACATTTTCAGAGAAAGTCCTAACATGAAGTATGTTTACAAAGTAAGACAAATACAATAAGAATATTTGTAGATAAAAAAGCATTTCAATAACAATGCGAACTATTTAAAGTAAAGCACAAAATAGAATCTATTACACATTATTTCGTTCCTTATTAGCAAAATAAAGGTACTTAGATAGATTATTAAGTATTATAATAAAGGTTCACTTAAACCGGTGCTTGGGCATTGAGAAGTGTTCCACAGTCCATTGCCCCTAATTAACAGATTCAGTCAAACCAATACTGCTATAATTTTGCTTGGTGGCATTCTATGTTTTCAAAGTATCTTTTTTATAGATTTACAAAGTCTTCACGAGGCTAATGTTGTTTAAAAGTCTCCAAGTACTTGGATTCAGTGTTGCTAAATTTCCTGGTCGTTTAGGGTCTTTGAGTCCATTCAATAAAAGAGTTCCGCTTACGTCGGGCTAGGGGCCTGAGTGGTTTTGCCTAATTCATTTTTCTCTGTGGAATACACTTAGTCTGCTTTTGATGCTTCCAAATGATATTCTTATAAATGTATTTGACTATCGTAACAGCAATAGTAATGTAGCATCTGTAAAGACTCCCCGCACTTAGACATAGTGTTGTTCATGGAATTCATTCTATTTAACTGTAATAAAGTTCCGCTTGTACATTGCATTTCCTTTCCTTATCTGTACATGCTCAATCAGTCGCACCCGTTTTTATTTTGCTTGGTTGCATTCTATGCATTCAAAGGATCTTCTTAAAGATTTAATTTGTTTTGTCCTAATGTTGGATTGAAAATGTTTAACATAAGTCTTACTAAATGTGTCATGACACATTATAGAATAGTCTGCTGTTAATGGACTGGATTCCGGTATGAATCACATTAACAATGCATTTCCCAAACCACCAGACGTAATCAATACATATAGCATTAAAGGAGCATTCAGCCAATTTCGTAGCAAAACATGCTCTGATATCATCTTCAGGATCCGTACAGATATGTATTTTGCGTGATCTATTAAATGCATACAACGATTGTAAATGTCCATGTTTGGTTTACTGGTTTATTCCCGTCATTTCAGATCTTAATCGTGACAAGAACATTTTGAAAGATTCATCCTAGTAAGGAGGTAAACAAAAATACACTTCTTTAAAAAAAACTCCGTATTGCTATTAAACAATTGCAAGTTGACCTGTTATAGTGGTAATAAAGTTTTAGCAATATGAAATACATGGTTATTGTTTTGACTTATTTACTGAATTAAGACGATAAAAACTGTATTAAGTAGTGAAGAAAATGAGACATCAATAAATACAATATTTTAAGTAGGAAATTGCAGCTGAATTTAAACTTTAACTACAAAATACATTTTTATAAATACAAAAATGGTCATATTATGCAAAAAAAGGCAAGATAAGAGTTTTGATTTCTGACCAACTTTTCATACGAATATGTTTAAAAAGTATCAAAGCTCTAATATAATTTCTTTATATTGTAGAACTAAAAAAAACTTAACCAATGCCCCCTATTCCCCACTCCCATCCCTACCCCAGCCGATACCAAAAATGAAGAGGCAACAAAACCTCGATTTTGGCAGAAATAGCAGACGATTTAAAAATTTAAGCTTAAATTTTTGCGCATATTGAATTTATCATGAACAGAAGAGCTACATAAATGGTGCTATGGTCAAAAGGGACAACCATGAGAAAGGGATTTAGCACATTTCAAATGCCTTTGCGTACTACTACAAAGTGTAAAACGGTATTAGAAAATCAGTTGATTATTCAACAGTCTACAAGTGGCTGGACAATAGCTTGACTCTTACGGAGGTAATTGTGTCATTGGGTAAAGTCATCAAGTTGTTTTTATGTATTTGAATCAAAATGTTAAAACACAACGTACAATTTTCATTGGGAAGTTGTGCATTAAATGTTAGTTTCTTAAATATGTTTGGTGAAAACTGAATCACTGACTTCACAATATGCTTTGTTTCTGTTCTTTCTGCATAGTAATACTGTACTAAAAAGTTAAGCAATATTTCTACAGCACAACTTGTAGATATTTCTCAAGATTAACAAAAAAAAAATCTGATATGATATATTTTGACAATACATGTAATTATAACCCAATGCCTGTGGTGTATATTAATACACCAGACTGTAGATATCATGTTACTATTACACTATAAACAATTTGTCTCAAATCTCTTTAACAAGGATTCTTAAAATAATAAGTGTGTTTATAGTGACATACAATATCTAATAAGGTTAAACAGTAAAGCTATGTCAAAAACAAAATGTAATTATTGTTTATTGAAGAACAATTTATCTAAAACAGAAAAATAAACATTAGTCTGTGTTCAGACCCTGATATTAACTCCTAAGGCTATTCAAATTTTGTGTAATTATATCCATTTTCTTCTCAAAACAATTTTAATGATTAATCAAGCCAAGACTGATAAGGTCAAAATATAATGTGACTTCTTTTAAATTTATCTAATTGGTAGCCATCCCAAAAAGGAAAATACTAAACAGTACCATACAACTTTAAGATCAAAGATGACTTTTCAAAAGAAATTTAGAAGACTGCGGAGTTGTTTGTTTCTATATGCAGTGAAACGTTTACTAGTGAATTGCTGTTCAATCATGGCATTGATGAATCAGGAATTAACAGTACATGATATGATCATCTGCAAAATTTATCATCTTTAACAAATTTATACATGATACTAATGCCCACCAGTAAAACAGTCACAGCTTATATGTACTATAAATGTACATGTCAGGGTTAGAATTCAAGTGCTTTTTAGTGAGTATAAAAAATTCATAACATAACTTGTAGACAAATCTAATGTTTGATACACAATACAACTGAGGCCATAATTCATGCTTATTCCATTTATACATAATACAACTTTAAACATTCATTATAACTTTATATACTTGATCAACAAATTACAACTGTGAAAGCACTCTATACTAAATCCATGACACTGTTGTGTGTGTACTTTATACTTACTCAATGACACAACTGTAGATGCACTTCATACTTACTCCGTGACACAGCTATGGAATTACTTCATACTTACTCAAGTATAAAACTGTGGAGGTACTATATACTTACTCCAAAATACTACTGCTGGCATACCTCATGCATACTCAACTAGTTAGCTACATAGACATATTTCACACTGCCACTTACTCCATGACACAAAGTTCTGTTATCATACTTTATAAATACTACACAATACGACTATAGTCAAACTTCATACTTATCACACCATACATCTGTAGACATACTTCATACTTACTCCATGATACATATGTAAATATACTTCATATTTACACCATGACACATCTGTAGACATACCTCATACTTACTCCATGATACATCTGTATACACATTTCATACTTATCCCACTAGACATCTGTAAACATACTTCATACTTACTCCATGATACATCTGTAAATATACTTCATATTTACACCATGACACATCTGTAGACATACCTCATACTTACTCCATGATACATATGTAGATATACTTTATATTTACACCATGACACATCTGTAGACATACCTCATACTTACTCCATGATACATCTGTATACACATTTCATACTTATCCCACTATACATCTGTAAAAATACTTCATACTTACTCCATGATACATCTGTAGACATACTTCATACGTATTCCACCATACATCTGTAAACATACTTCATACTTACTGCATGATACATCTGTAGACATACTTCATACGTATTCCACCATACATCTATAGATATACTTCATACTTACTCCACCATACATCTGTAGACAACTTTATACTTCACAATACAACATACTGTATAGACATATTTCATACATATTCTACGATATAAATGTGGTTGTACTTCAAAAGTACTCCATGACACAATTGTGAACGCACTTCATACTTACTTCATGACAATGTATTATAATAATTACCATATATCTACTTTAATATATCTTTAATATACTTACTCTACAAATTCAATACAACTGCAGTCACACTTCATACTTACTTACTCCACAATATAATTGTAGAAAATACTTCATACTTACCGTCTTACGCCACAATACACAAGCAGACACAAATAAAATATGATGTTGTAACCAGGCAGGGGTGGCAAATTCAACTGTCCGTATTGCCCAGGTTATCCCAAAGCTTGTACGGACAAGTGAAATTTGACCATAATTTACTATATTTATAGCTATCATACGGACAAGTAAACTATAGCTGTCAGTGGACAGCACGCTTGACTATTCTCAGTGCTTGATAGTATAATATAAGCAATGAGTAAAACTTAACACTACAATAAGCATATTCTAAGTCGAAAAGGGGCCATAATTCAGTCAAAATGCTTGATAGAGTTGTCTCCTCCTTTTTACAGAGTGGGGTCATGATGGTAAACAAGTATGCAAAATATGAAAGCAATATCTCAATGGACTTTGAAAATATTTGGGGTGGTACGCTAACTTTAACATTTGTGTGACGCTCACACCAGGGCGAGTAGGATAGCTCCCCTATTCTTCGAATAGCCGAGCTAAAAATAGCAATTGGCAAAAACGGACAAGCAAGTCATAATCAGCTTTCGCCACCCCTGCCAGGCCGCACACTATGTAAAAACATCATCAATTGTGCGTATCATGTAAAGCACCATGAATGAATACATATTTACATAGAGATGGTACCTAAAATTTTAAAGTTCATTTGATATTGCTAGTTATTTAAAATTATATAGTGGGGTACCCATATTTTACAAGGATCTAGTTTTCTGTCTCCATCTTTCTTCATGAAAGAAAATATTCAGGCTGAAAAATTTGGTCCCATCTCAAAAAGTGATGCCAGTGAAAGATAACTCTTTCTACACTATTTAACTACAAGGGAAAACTATTTATAGATTCAGAGGTGTTTCCCCATTTATGGTCTATTTCTAAAGTCATGGTACTTTAAACTGAAAAAAAATAAAAACATACGCAAGTCGTCAAGGTTTCATATGGTGTTTAATAATCAAAGTTATATTGCAATGGATATATAAAATATAATAATTTTAATAAAAAAAACTGTAGCAGAAATTACAAATCTACACACAGATATCACATTCTTTGTTCATGTCATTTAAATTATCTCCCTTTATTACTGATAGAAATATGTCCATATCATCAAAATAAATTTAAAAAATAAATAAATAGATACATATGACTAGTGTCTATTGATAAATGAATGCATGAACAATTTTACAAATTTAATACAATTCAGCTTGCACATAGAGGTTATTGAGTTATTGTTTAAATAATCTAATAAAGGTAAAATAAACATTTGTTAAGTTGAAAATTCAAGTCTTAAATCCTGTAACATAAGCTAAATTGTGGAGCAATGTTAAAGAAAATATCAACACATGTTAATGTATTTATAATACATTTAAGTTAACTTATAAAGGTTGGATGTAAGTTGCATATAAAATTTCAGGTAAAATTGAAGAAAATATTTTTTCATAAAATGTAACAGCCTACATTGTTTAAAAATTTAGCATTCTAACTTTACATAGTTATATCTTCTTCCACAGTTCCATTCTGTATCTTTCATGATTTAATAATAATATTGGGAAAGAGATAACATTTTAAAGTTGTTAGAAAAATTCAAAAATATTTAAAATACAATAAATATTGTATATGGAAAAGGGAGGTAATAAAAATTTAAGAGTGTTCTGAAATACACATAATTTACACTGCAATTATTTTACAGCTGTAATGCCTTAAGCAAATGAGGTTTATAAAACTGATTGTTAACAGCACGCTCGACTATTTCGATGCTGGAAAGTGAAACTGGGCATATTTGAGGAAACTGGAGCTGTCACCAGATTGTTTAATGACTTCAATGGTGGATGAAGATATTGTACAATAGCTCGAGTCTGAGTCAAAAATATTAAGTAATAAGAGAGGTAAATATCAAGTGTATCAAAACACAATATAAATATAACTTTCAGCAAAAGGTGGGGGGAGGGCATAATTAATAAAATATTAATAATAAATAATAAAATGAAAAATAAAATAACACCTAGTGTCATATGACGAGGGTGATAGCTTTGATGGTAAAGGAGAAAAGCTGACCTAAACAAATACTTTATATTTTGTAAGTCCAAAAGGGGCAATAATTCTTGCAAACAGGATAGAGTTATGTTTCTTGCTGTACAAAGTCAGCTAATGATGGTGAACAAGTGTTTCAAGTTTTAAAGCAATACCTATGACTGTTTAGGAGAAAAGGTGACCTAAACATGAAACTTAATAATGCAACGCTGACGCCAATATTGTTCAAGTGATGACAGTAACTCAAAAAAGTCAAAGAAACACTGATGGTTGGCTGCAATATGGATCACCTATGTGGCATGTCCAATCATGTTACTAAGTTTCAACATTCTGGGCCTAGTGGTTTTCAAGTTATGAACTGGAAAAGGTTTTCAATGTTCAGGCCCCTTTGACCTTGACCTTAGATAGAGTGACCCTTAAACTGATATGGGCCATCTCCTCTGCATGAACAAACATCCTAAGAAATTTCAACATTTTGACTGGAAATGGTTTTCCTTGTTTAGGCCCCTATGACCTTGACCTTGAACGCAGTGACCCCAAAGTCAAGAAGGGTCATCTACTCTGCATGATCAGTCATCCTATGAAGTTTCAACATTCTTGGTCAAGTGGTTCTCAAGATATTTATCGGAAATAGTTTTCCATGTTCAGGCCCCTGTTAACTTGACCTTTGGGGTGGTAAACTTTAACATTTATTCTAAGTCAAAAAGGGGCCATAATTCAGTCAAAATGCTTGATAGAGTTGCCTCCTCCTTTTTACAGACTGGGGTCATGATGGTTAACAAGTATGCAAAATATCAAAGCAATATCTCAATGGAGTTTGAAAATATTTGGGGTGGTATGCAAACTTTAAAATTTGTGTGACGCTCACAATAATGCTAATCCCGACGCCGGGACGAGTAGGAAAGCTCCCATATTCTTCGAATAGTCAAGCTAATAAAACCACTGTCGTTCAGATTATATTATCATATCAAAAGGGCTGCACACTCGTGATGTAATTCATTCACATATGAATTGCAAACAAAGATTTAATTAAACAATAAATTACTGTTATTTACTCTTAACACAATACGATTAATTTTCATATTAAACAAAAAAGGCTGAAAACTGTGAATTATCATTCAACAATACACTATTATGACTACAAAACTATTACGTCATAATGTGAAACGGCATAGTGGCGCCCTGGAAAAAAAAACAACTGAAAACGGCAAAAATATAATGAATGCAGGCAAGGTTGTACTTTGAAGTCCTTTGTAGCTTGTTACAATCTAAGTAATATATCTCATTTTGTTATTTGCTCGTTAATAAAATCATTTTTCGTTGTTAAGATGCGCCCGTGATACAATTCCTTTGTACCTGAACTCCAAACAATGATTTATTCAGCGACAGATCACTAATAAGATATATTATTTTCTAAATTAAAATACATGGAGATTTGTTAGAACTGATAAATCTGGAAAGTCATAAAGTCTCCTTTGTGTTCTATCATCTGTCGTAGTTGCATCATGTTACACCAATCCAATAGCTAATTGTGGTGGCGGCCAAATGTTCCAGAGAGGATAAAGAGGACTGAGTGAGAATGACACCAATATCAAAACTTATGTCAAACACTTGTTGTAGCAGTAGTAGAAATCTTTATACACAGTTATCCATCCATTGATGCCACAAATCTGAAAAATATTTAAATGCAATAATAAGGTACAATTATATTAAAAACAGTTACTTACTTTAAACACAATACTATTTGATAAATAATAGATATAATACTTCAAAATATAATCATTCTGTGAATATTTAATTGTACATGATTATCTTATATATTCTTATAATAGCTGCTAGTTCTATGGGATAACGTGAAAAAAATGGAATGGTAATTTTAAGTTTTTAGTTTTGTTACATGCAAAAAAACCTATAACAATTAAATGTTAATATTTACAAAGAAGAAATACTCAGGACAATTGACATAAGTATTTGAAGTTATATCAAAACACAACAACCCTTTTGCATATGTTTTATTCATAAAAAAGTTATGGTGATTTTCTCACTTCTACAATGGTATGTTTAGGACCCACACTTATGTTTTTTTAAATAAAATTATCTTGTAGCGCACAATGTAAAATTGTGTGCGCCCAAAGTAAAATATCAGATATTCAAGATAAGATATAGTTAAGGTTACTGGATAAGATAATTGAAATTTGTCATACAGTCAAGACCAGAAATCATAAATTAAAAATACTATGTTGATCACTCGATTTTAAAGTTATTTTGTGGTCAATACAACACGTTATTTTTTTGTTAAAGATAACATGTTGTGCAGTGGAGATAAAAGGTTGTATACTCAAGATAATGTGTACTTAAAATCATACAGTTTAATATCAAACTTTAAGTGTGTGTCCTAAATATACCATTGTAAGCTTGATACTTTTCCATAATGTTTTAATTTGATAAAAACATTTGGAATACCAAACAACTTAAGTATGACAGACAATAGTGTGAGTGTTATATCGTATTAAATCAATATGGTCTAAAATATTAATCATAGATATTTAATTTACCACATACCAACTTCACCAACCATTGGTTATTTCATTGCTTTACATAACCTTGGTGAATATAAATTCATGCAGTGAAATAACTAAAATTTATGAACTGCCAAAATTCACCTTTTAAATTATTGTTAATTCATTCCTTTTTCAATTTTCCTGGTTACGTTGTTTCTCCAAAAGTGATGATATGTCTCTTTGTTTTCCTTTATGACTGAATGCAAATAAATATTTTTCAATGGATGAAACTGAAACTATTTCTTTTAAATAATTAATCTGCGTTTTCAAAAACATTACTTGTTCCTTTTTTGTTTTTAGCATCTTTATTTTACAGTCTATTTCTTCAGCACTTTTCACAATACCAAATTCAATAATGTTATTTTGTAGCACTTTTTGTTTTTTTTTTCCTTTTTTATTTCTGTGTTTTCTTTCTTTCTTTTTCTATCTTCAATTATTTGTATAGACTTTTGGAACAGTTGATTCTTTCTTTCTCTATTTTCCACTTGAACATCTTTCCGGAGTTTAACAGCAGACTGTACAACAAATTCCTGTTCACTCTCTGATTTTTTGCTCAACCAAGACTCTGTTTCATTCTTTTTATACATTACACGGCTTTCTAAGTTTGGTATATCAATATTTGGTGAGTTTCTTAAATTACTGTCCACTTTGGCCATTAATCTTTCTACAGTAATATTATTAGTTGGACATGTTTTTGCTTGTTTAGTTATATCCTCACTGGTGGAATAATACTTGCCATGTTTCAGATAGTCTTTGAAAATATGTTCACATTTAGCATGCAACACTTTACATAGTCTAGCTAATACTATTGAAGTTAAGGAATCCAAAGAGTCAGACGGAAGGAAAAGACATTCACATATTTCATTTGACTGACGGACACAAGGACCATATAGCAGTGAAATACTATTACATAGTAACAAATGTGGATTTTGTTTGGCAGTACTTAATAGATCAACAAGTCTATTACACAAACCATCCATTTCCAAAATAGTATTGTCTTTGTCAGAGGAAAACCTGAAATATGGTTCTGTAACGATTTTACTTAAAATACCCATAGCTCGTAAAATAGATAAAAAGAAATTATTCTCCAGACATTTAACAATAACTGTTTGAACATAATTGAGTGATGTTTTAGAATCTTTCAAATAGCTGAGTAAGTGCTGTTTCAAAAAATATACACCAGCAGAATTATAAAATGCTATATTAAATCTATTTCCTCTAAAATTTATAAGTGGTATATTCTTTATTCCTTTTGATTTAATGTAGTTCGAGGCTAATAAAGGATCACCTGTCCCATCTTTAAAAAACAATTTTGATACACTTTTCAAAACATTGCTAAAACTTGACTGACTGTCAATTTTAAAGTCTTTCTGGAATTCCTTCTCCAATACACTTATTTCTTTTTCGCACACTTCTGAAAATTGTAGAAGTGGGTGTGTGGAACATTTGAATTCATTCAAATTTTGAGACATGTTCTCATTCAATATTTTATTGACTTTAGATTCTGTGGCACATCTGTCAGTCATTGAGTTTTGTATATTTTCATAAAAGAACTGTCTTGAGCTTTCCCCTGAACATAAAGAAATATCTTCAATAATTTCATTTAAAGAATTAACATAGGTGTCTGCTGTTCCATTGTGAACTTCTCTTACACCTGCTGTTAGAGTTTCACCTTCAGTTGAGATTTCAATGCCATAGTAATGCCTGCCTTTCTTTGTTGTTGCATCTCTATGAAGTGTAATATTTTTAGAATTTTTTACAGTTTCATTTATTTGGTTTTTCGCAATGATTCCCAATTCTGTGTTAAAATTTCTAACTGTTTTAATACTTGGTAAATAGTCAATTTCAACATTTAAGAACTTTAGTACAGTTTTTATGACATCACCAATATTTTTAACTCCTACATTTAGACTGAGAAGACTATAATATATTTCCCGCACCTTTGATTTAAATGGAGAACCTTTGAATGATTTTTTAGCTTCTATTACAATAGGTTCAATGTCTTTCTCTTTATTTCTTTGCATTTCAAGTCTCATGTCCTCATTTTCAACATGCATATTTTCAATTTCATTATGTAACTGTCTTATTTCATTTTCAATTAAATTGCATTGAATGGATTTATCACACTTGAGAGCCCTTTTTTTGTGTTCAATGCTTATTTCATTTATATTCTGTTTCAATGACATATTTTCACTTTTGTATTTTTTTATGTTACAATCTTGTCTTGAAATTGTCTGACGAAGTACTTTAATTGTCTTCAACTTGTCTTGCAGAATGGCGATATCCATTTTCAGTCTTCTGATTGTATTATCTTTCAATTTATTGCTGAATATAATAGCGTCTGCTTCTGTAGACTTAAAACTGCAGCATGTGGTGTAACCATCATGTGTAGGGGTTTTGGTTCTGTCACTTTCCCTATGGAAATATCTTATGACCGGTACTTTGAATTCAGACTCTAAAAACTCCATGCATCTCTCATTTTTCTTTGTTAATTTTAGATGATTAACTTTTCTCTTGGCAAGATAAATCTTATTATATATTGCACTTGATAAAACTCTGTTTTGTGGAATGTTTTCCAATTTACATATAACTTTTTTCATCTGTTTCTGATTTCCTTTTTCAAAGTCCATTATATCTATTGCTTGCTGGTATGTTAGCATTTTGGCAGTTCAAAAATTTTGGCAATATATATATACCCGCAGTAGCTAGAAAGTTTACAAATAATATCTGTGTGAGAAATCTTAATGCTTTTGCAACTTTTGAATACCTTAATTTAAATTAATTTAAGAAGGGACATAACTCTCTAAATATTGCTGACAGACTAATGTCCACTGACATATATGTGCACACTGGCAACTCTTATTAGATGCCGACACCAGGGTGAGTAGTATAGCTCTCCATATTATTCCAATAGTCAAGCTTAAAAATTTGCATAAAGACCGCATTTTCAAAGTCTTGGAACGTCTCTCACTTCATTCTTTCTTACATTGAGATTTTTGTAGAAATGTTGTCATACTTGCATAAAACAGGTTGACAATGGCAAGAAAACCATGTGTACTAGTAAATTTTACTACCTTCCACAAACAACTGAAGTATGTCCGAAATATTTTGGTAAACATAATAAATAGCACACTATTCTCGTGTACCTTGTCCACATTTAAGTTTTCTCTCCCTATCTGAAAAGAAAGTAAAAATCAAAATTATATTGTACTTACATTTGACTATATTCTTGTTTTTCAGCAGATGCACACTTTACAACATATCTGAAATAAGAAAGTTAATAAGTATAGATACTTATTGTAATACATGAAAAATAACAATGCACTGTAAACGTTTCTAAACACTATTTATTTAAGGAAATATCTCAACACTTCAATTTCAAATCTTATGTATGACAGCAATATCATTTAATTTTTAAAATGACAGAACACTGATTTCTCTACATGTCACATAAGGACATGTGTAAAAAGACTACATGTGGATCACCAGTCAGTCTCGAGCTCTACACTAAATAAATCAATAAATAAAATAATAAGTAAAAGAGATTTATATGAAATTTATAGAACAGCTACAGCTATCATAAGTAAAGGTGATAAATCCCAATATAGACAAGGCAGTCTGAAAGACAGCTAAATCCCCCGCCACTGCTATGGATAGTGAAATGGTAAACCTTCTACCTTTAGCTGGGACCTTGACCTTGAACTGACATGGCTGACTCATGAATTCTGCACAATGTCTTGATGAGGTGATCATTTCACCTAAATTTCATGAAAATCCTTCAAGGGGTTTAGGAGATATAGAGGTCAAACCTTTGACCTTGAGTTGTGAACTTGACCTTGAGTTGACATGGCTGGCCCATGAGTTGTTGATGAGGTGATCATTTGACCCAAGTTTGATGAAAATCCTTCAAGGGGTTTAGGAGATATAGAGCGGACACAAAATGGAAGGCTCAAACCTTTCACTCTAAGCTGTGACCTTGAGCCGGCATGGATGACTCATGGGTTCTGCACATTGTCTTGAAGAGGTGATCATTTGACCCAAGTTTTATAAAATTCCTTCAAGGGGTTTAGGAGATATAGAGTGGACACAAAATTGAAGGCTCAAACATTTTACCTTGAGCTGTGACCTTGACCTTGAGCCGACAAGGCTGACTCATGGGTTCTGCACACTGTCTTGATGAGGTAATCATTTGATCCAAGTTTCATGAAAATCCTTTAAGGGGTTTAGGAGATATAGAGTGGACACGAAAGTGTTACGGACGGAAGGACGGACGAACACCATTCCTATATCCCCCCACCATTTGTGACGGGTGATTAAAAAGTCAATAATGAAAGATTTATAATATACCACTCTGCTTTTCTTCACTAAGACAAGATGATCAAACTCGTCTCAAGTAGAAACACCACTACCAAACACGTAATACCCTGCAAATTCATAATATAATTTTTTAAAAATCTCATTTGAAATAAGTGATGTCATGAAATACTTAGGTAATAAATTATCTTTGACTTAAAGGACAAAATTAAACTAAGCTGCTCCAAGGCTGACATGCATTTTAACAAAAGTAGTTCCATTCCCTGGTAGAATGCTTTGAAGAAAGATATCCAAGAAACATTTATGTCAAATTATTTCATAATATGGCTAACAGTTTAAAAGAGAAGAAGAGTATTGTTTTGGTTGCCATAGCAACAATAATTATGCATTTATTACCTAGAATTCAAGAAATCTCAAAGGGGACCAAGAAACACATATTCATTAGAATTTTGTATGAAAATGGTATAAAAATCATGGTCTTGGAGATGTTTTTATGCCCCCGAAGGGAGGCATATAGTTTTTGAACCGTCTGTCAGTCTGTCATTCTGTCAGTCTGTCAGTCTGTCCGCAATTTTCGTGTCCGGTCCATATCTTTGTCATCGATGGATGGATTTTCAAATAACTTTGCATGAATGTGTACCACAGTAAGACGACGTGTCGCGTGCAAGACCCAGGTCCGTAGCTCAAAGGTCAAGGTCATATTTAGACGTTAAAGGTCATTTTTCATGATAGTGCATTCGTGTCCGGTCCATATCTTTGTCATCCATGGATGGATTTTCAAATAACTTGGCATGAATGTGTACCACAGTAAGATGACGTGTCGCGCGCAAGACCCAGGTCCGTAGCTCAAAGGTCAAGGTCACACTTAGACGTTAAAGGTCAAATTTCATGATAGTGCATTGATGGGCGTGTCCGGTCCATATTCTTGTCATTCATGCATGGATTTTAAAATTATTGGGCATGAATGTGTACCACAGTAAGACGACGTGTCGTGCGCAAGACCCAGGTCCGTAGCTCAAAGGTCAAGGTCACACTTAGACGTTAAAGGTCATATTTCATGATAGTGCATTGATGGGCGTGTCCAGTCCATATCTTTGTCATTCATGCATGGATTTTAAAATTATTGGGCATGAATGTGCACCACAGTAAGACGACGTGTCGCGCGCAAGACCCAGGTCCGTAGGTCAAAGGTCCTAAACTCTAACATCGGCCATAACTATTCATTCAAAGTGCCATCGAGGGCATGTGTCATCCTATGGAGACAGCTCTTTTTTTTTTTAAAGAAAATTGTGGACAAAGATGGATGGACAGACATCAATTGATATGATATGCTCAGTTTGAGCACTTCATGCTCAAGTGACCTAAAACCACAATAAAATCCTTCAGTTAACCAGGCGTGTCGCACAATAGTCTCAACTGGACTGACCATTACACTGAAAAATTAATGTATACATTAATGATTATCAGTAACATGATTTCTTAACAACATACAAAAACATATATTTTTATGATATCATTTTTTTCTTACGACTATGACACTTTCGCAACAAAATTTCATTTGTGTACATAAATAAAATTATGTAATAAAATTATGTTAATGGATACTTTTGTAAATTTTAATAGTTTAAAAACTTTTCACTTAAGCACCATTTGCTATTTTTCACCTCACGGCATTGTTTGTGATTTCAATACTGGTGCTACTAAACACAGCTCCACTCCCGAGATCAGCCATACGAGACATGAAATTAACAAATAAAAAAATACAAATGACATTACCCTTACATTAAATTCATGAAAGGAATCAGTGTATACGCAACGCATACAGTACATAATTTGATAAATCAATATTTTTATGGAAATCATTTCAGCGGGGTCAAGTAACCGGACCCCTAGCCGCTGCCAATTTCATGTTAATTTTAATTGACATGTGGCAAAAATTGCTAGATAATTAGTAATCGAACTTTGTCGAGTACGTATTCAAGTTATTGCAAAACACATTTTCTTCAAGTTTGGTGAAAATGAGGCGAAATATTTGACTTAAGAACACGAACAAGAATTGCGCACTGACAGTGTTGTGGGAGACATAATTATTGACTTCTAAAAGGCGAAATATTCATGCCATCTCATCGCATTCTATTCAATTGGCATGCTGCAATAAGCAGACAAGTATGATATCATAATTCTCAAGTTCTATACAAAATTTTTTCATACCGCCCTTTCAATTTTTTTTTCAATAAATAAAAAATATTTTTAAAATGGGAAATTGCATTTTTGGCCTTTACTTTTGGTATCAAAATAAAATATAAATGTTATAAATAAGTGGAAAATATCAAATAGACTATAGAAATTAACGTCATCAAATCCGTCGTCATCTTTACAAAAAATATTTTCCAAGAATAATCAAGAGCTCTAAATATATGAAAACAACCACAGCGATGTATAAATGCATTACCTTTCTGTACATCATACCAAAACCATACCAAAAACTTCGCAGAAATTAGTTATTTAATTTTTTAGCGAACACATTTGTTTACAAATCGGCCTAATTTGCATATTTTCCGTGGTGTCCGGATTCCCCCTTACGTATAAGATCTTCAGGCACTGATATGTATGTTCATGATATCAATATGTTCCTATATACAAACCAAACGGCAATACATACTCAAAAATAGCTGTCATTTACATTTTCTTCGTGAAAACTTTCAAGATTCTGTTGCCGGTGTAGCGTCTCAAAATTCCCGCATGTACTGTACGGCGCTCCGTAAGAATCTTCGTATCGTGACATAAGCGATATACGCTTCAGTTTTTACTCTTGATTTGTTGTTGTTGTCGCGGATAAACTGGCTTAGGTACCATCTCTATTTTTTTACATTAAATTTTACAGCAGATCGAAACAGAAAGTCAAAGAAATGATAAATGCTGTCGATTCCATTTAAGTTAGCACAAGCAAAATTTTGTAAGAATGAGTTTGGGCAAAAGTTACATGCACATTGCAAGTATGCGAGCTTAATTATTCCAACCCTGTATGTAAAATGATTCATTATCACACACAAATGTGACAAATTCCAATTTCTTGGCATTGTTTTCAAAATAATCAGAATACTGATATAGGCTCAATAGGGTGTAAAAACTTGTTTGTTTCCGACATCCCAACCTGTCTTAAATTTTTGGCCCAACCCTTTAAGTTTTTAATGCCTTGGAGAATAGTTTTTTTCAACTTTTTAAATAAAAAATTGCTAAGCTGAATTTATTATGCTTTAAACATGGCCAGTAATGTTAGAAATCAACTTATTGACGCTCTAAAGGCATAACCCCCTTATTTGTATTCATTTTTTTTGAAAAATGATTTCCGAAAAGTTTCCCTTAATATTTTTTTTCAGTCCTACCTACCCTAATTTTTTTAGCATGTTACCGGAAACAAAATTTTTTTAGTCTTTGCCCAAAATCAAAATAATTTAAATCTTTATTTTCTATTAGGCCAGATACGATACATCTGATTTCTATAGGTATCAAGCATTTCTGACACCGAAGTTTTGATGGACTGCTGACATGAATGCTAATCCAGTTAATTATCAGTATCTCATTCTGCACTATTGTAACAATTAAATCTTTGCAGCCTTTGTTCCTGGCCTATGTAGACTTTTGAACACTCAGTACTGTAAATGTAGCTCATAATTGTCAGCTTTTTTCACTTGCCCAAAAAATATGTCAAGCATACACTTAGACTTCAAAGTTTATATACTATTCTTATTCAGTTGTTTTAACTGTGACCAAATATTCTGGTAACAGGACCATTTGAAGCACCCATTCAGGCTCCAGTGTCTCTGAAAAATATGTTTGTGTGATTAATTGATCATTTTGTTGTTCATGCATGTTTAAATGAGGGCCAAGAAATAGTAACAAAATTAAAAATTTTGAGTGAAAAATGTAAAACATAATTAAAAATTTAATGAGACTGTTTGTGCTTTCTTACTAATTAGTATTCAATGTCATTGGCTAAAAAGAAAATGAATCACCGCTGTATGCACTGTAAATATTTGAATATAATCTGGTTTTTATTCTACAATATATTTTTTTATGTTGACAAAGCGTGCACAATATCATTTGTGTGTAAAGATCAATAGAAAAGAAATGGGTACATGCATAGTACATACATGTACTTATGGCAGAAAAGATATCCTATTAATAAGTTTGATATATAACAATATATACAGTCTAAGACCATTTTCTTTATATAAACTACACACAAGTTTAAGACCTCATAACTTCAATCCAGGGGTCATGAGTTTGAGCACCTGACTGTAGGGTCACGACCATGCCTTCTCATACGACACCACTGCGACCAGTAGTGGTTTTTTCCATGAAGTGGACACGAGAGTGATTCAAATAAGTTTTAAGTTTACATCACAATAGAGCTCACATATCTAGTATAAATGGGAAACTTAATTTTTTTCATCCATTCACATGACAGGCTGATTCTGCTAGGTTGCACTGCACCATGATAAGTTCTTCTCTATGTTCCAGTGATATCAAACCCCTTGCCTGAACGGAGACATTTCATAATTTGCAAGAGACTGAGAGTTGGTGGTCACCAGGTTTTGCCTCAGGCTGTGGAACCTCCGGCCATATCAAAATAGCCTCTAATGACGCTATCAGATTCTTGATAAAAAATGGATGAAGATATTCCTGGTTTGCCCTGCAGCTAGGCAGTTGGGGCACAATGATAAGTTCCATTACTAATGGCATTAGATTAGTTCATCTTTAGTGTCCAAAGAGCGTCAAATCATTATCTGTACCCATCATTTTCATTGGGCTAGCAAACTAAAATAATGTCACCAGGATACGCACATCTTGAAAGTTTGTTAAACCGAATGACTCAATTTCCACCAGCAGATTACTTTATCTTGACATTTAATTGTAGATTTTACATAATGACATTCTTCTTAACATAGATGACAAATTCATCTGCGGCGCTTCCTGCTCGTCTTTACGGAATCAGTATGGTATCGCATAGATCTATCATGATTGCCGTTGATTCAGTCAGTGCGTAGCCTTTGAGCTGACCTGCCATTTGTCTTTCTTGTCAGTAATTTGTCAGTGCGCTGCTTGAATTGTTGTGGATGTTATTTCGCGTGTATGTCATCCATTTGAAAACAAACGCTCAATTCGGAACAATCGTAGTTAAACGAACTATATTCTCAAGGGGCGTAGTACACAATACTACGCGTATTAATCTGTCTTGTCCGTGTGCAATTTCACCGGGGAGTCCAGGTAAGCTGGAGGATGAAAACTCCAGAAAATCCAGAAGAAGTGTTAGATGAAACACTTAATTATGGTGATACTCAGGAACGGGTTAAGCTATATGATATTGTAAGACGTTTAGAAAAACGTTTAGGCCGTTTAGAGCTTAAAGAAACACATGAACAGTTTGAAAGTAGTTCGCATGCTCAGTTCCGGCCGCCATCTTTGCATTTGCCAGACCAGGCAAGGGAAACAAATTCAGTAAACCAGGGCACTGGTGATATCTTCGGTCCCGACCCTATTACGGCCGCAGCCGAAAGTCCTGTATTGGATGACGTACAGGAGAAATTCAACGTTATAAAATCATCAGTTGATAAGGTTATTTTGCCATCTCATTTGAAATTGCATGACTCTAGGTCTGGAATTAAACGGGATGATCAGCTGGTGATGCGGTCGATATGTCGAAACAGTTATCAAGTTGATAAGTAGATCAAAGGATAATGAACCGCTGGATATAGAGCCAATCATAACAACATTAACAATAAACATAAGGTATTTACAAGAAGAATACGCTGCATTATTGGTAAAAGGCAAATTTGACGATTCTACAGCTCAATTATTTAGGTCGTTACAAAAGGCAAATTCCGGTTTTGATAGACAGTGTATAAACAACGTGCGTGTGGCAGCCGAACTGTCCAGTATTAGTAACAGATTTCAGCCACGTTTTCCAGCTCGTGGTCGTTCACAATACCAACCATCTTACAATATGGTGTTCTACCCAAGACGTGGTTATTATCGTCCAGATTATCGAGACAGACGTGAAGATCTGTTTTCATCAGTGCAGGCTAATAGATTCCGTACGCCAAGTTTAAGGGGACAAAATAGTGACTCAGAGCAGTAGTTATGAGAAATACTTTACAAAACAATATTCAAACATGGCTTGACATTGGTACTTCTCCTCAAATTATAAATTGGTTAAAAAATGGTGTCACTTTTCCGTTTATTGCAGAGATAGATACATTTGAATTTTCAAATAGGCGATTATCGCAAAAGGAGACAGACTTCTTGCATTCAGAAATACATAGTTTATTATTGCTTGGGCTTATTAAAAAATGTGATTATAAACCAAAGTGCGTTTCTCCAATTAATTGTATACCTAAAAAGAGTGGTAATTTTCGGTTAATTATGGACTTTAGATACTTAAACTCTGTTATCAGTTTGATAAAGCCAAAAGATTATATTATTACAGCTGATTTGAAAAATGGGTTTTTCCATATTCCAGTAAATTCAGATCACCAAAACTTGTTAGGATTTAAGTTTTTGGATTGTTACTATAGGTTGAAAGTTTTACCTTTCGGCCATTGTTGTAGTCCCTATTTTTTCTGCAAAATTCTACGACAAGTAATATCATTCTTAAGAGCGAAAGGTATAAAAAATCGTTTATGTGAATGATTTTATTCTACTTGGAGTCGCATATTTATCAGCACAGAGATATTTTCTTACAAACTTTACAAGATTTAAGATGGTGTGTTAATTTTGAAAAATCAGATTTAGAGCCATCTTTGTGTAAAAAATACATTGGCTATATTATAGACAATACAGGTGAACATACAGTTATTAGAATAACCAAAGACAGAATCCGAAAACTAAGAAAAGATATCAAACGTCTTTTGTTTAAAAAACAAGGTTCTGCGCGTAGTTTAGCGAGAATTGCCGGACAATGTATATCAGTGTATAAGTGCATTTTGCCAGCAAACTTATTATTGAGAATTTTATACAGACTTTTAGCAACCAGAACAAGTTGGCAAGATATATTAACTTTAGACACATTAACATTTAACTTGGTGGTATGATTCAGTCGCGAGTTGGAACGCATACTTTGTAGCTGATAATCGAATTGACATTCAGTTAGTCACTGACGCTTCTCACATTAGCTGGGGAGGATGGATTCCTGGAAAATAGGCTCAAGGATTTTGGATCGGCAGCATAGCACACAAAAGTTCCAATTACCGAGAGTTACTTGCGGTTTTCATGGCAATTCTATCATTCAAAAAGGACCTTTACGGCCGCAATGTACAAATTTTATCGGACAATATAACAACAGTTGCTATGATCAACGGCATGGGTGGTGCGATTCAACATTTAGACACAGTAGCCAGATCAATTCACCTAGAGGCAATAGACATGAACATGCATATTTCCGCCAAATATATCTCGGGCAGCAAAAATTGGCAAGCAGATGATCTGTCCAGAATCCGATCGACGTACGAATGGATGCTTCATCCAAGGTTGTTTCAGTTCTTAGATC
>NW_026459698.1:0-2880 GCF_021730395.1 Mercenaria mercenaria
GTATTTTCAAGAGTCACCCTTTTTGCTTAACTCCAAACATATACATATACATTTTGCATTCATTTTGGCTTTTTCATTAACTCTTGTTCTAAATGCATTCATGCGCTCATTTATCCTTCTTGGTTTTTATATTTTGTCCATAGAACTTACTCCGTTTACTTCTTGCTGATTATGCTTCCGGTTGGACATGCGCACATTCAAATATTAAGGTAACTTAACTCCTGTTCTAATCGCATTCATTAGCTCATTTATTCTCCTTGGTTTTCATATTTTGATCATAGAATTAACTCCGTTTATTCGTTGATTATGCACAGTAACTTGTCGAATGTTTAGGTTAGATACCGTACCATAGTTTGGGGTTGTATCCCTCGGTAGCACAGGCCACTCAGTCAAATATGGATCATAGCGCTTTTTTTTAATTCAAAACAATCATAGATAAATGCACTGCAATCGTTCATGTTAAAATTTCCGATAGCTGACTAAGTTTTTAGGTAAAGGAATTTGAACCTAACACATATTCAACATAAATATAATATTCAAAATTAAGGTAAAGAAATCTGAACCTAACACATATTCAACATCAATATAATATTCAAAACTTGTTGAATGTCAACATACACCCAATACATTCTTTAGGATGCTTAAATATAAGGTAGTTTATTTTTTTCGACTCTTATTTTAGTTATAATGCAATGAAATAACAAGAAACGGTTTTGAAATACGGACAGTTGTTTCTTAAGAAAGAAATGACTTACCGAAACATTTTTAGAGTAATATCCGGTATGAGTTAATCTCATTCCAACGAAGACAAACCATAGAAACGTAATCTTACGAAGTAAACGATGTCCATACATTTCTATAAAATATTTAGATATAAACAAGAAAGTTTTATCAAGATACGTCGGGATATGTGTACACTGCGTACAAGCTACAGGAATGTTTGAAACATGAGTCTTCGATTATTGGACACACATTTAGAAACTTGTACCATCTTCGATTATTGAACGCATATATACAGTAATGTATCAAATGTTTCATATAAATAGCTAAAAACAAAGTCTGTGCGATATCATTTTCTTTTTATCATCGAACAAACGTAACATGACAGTAATTATTTCTATGCGACAATCGAACAGAAATATAAGCAACTAAACGCATATGTGTCCGATTATTAAACATAATAAATAAATCAAACATAGACACAAATCTACTGCCATACATGCTCATATTTTAGCTGTCAGTTTGGAAGATATTCCGACATACTGCAGAAACGGTGTGGATAAAAATGATTACCTTGTTATAAACTATAGTAAGTCGAGCGTTATAGTTGAAAATATTACTTTTCAACATTTGAAAAAGTTTTAAAACTAATTCAATGAAATGCCAAAGTCTATGAAGTGTTGTGATCAGGAGTTGTATAACTTACTTTCATCTGATGTTTTATACAGGTGCGTTCGCTAGCGGTTTCTTCATGCCATTATATCAGTTGGCGTTTGAAAATCAAAGCCCTGAAAGGACTGACAGCCAGTGCTTATTTTTAGTGATATTTCAAGGTTAGGGTTTGGGTCAGGGTTAGCTTCGACTTTCCTAGAATGTGGTGCCACTTCTTGCTGTAAGCCAATCAAAACGCCGTCTCTCCATGCTGTTAACCAATCAAAGCGCATGGAATTCTATTTATGCGTGTTGCATTGTGAGTAGAATTTTAGGTATGTGTGAGAGTGGGTTCATGTAGAAAAAGTAATACAAAAGACAGAGTTAGCAGAGTGATTCCGAATATTTCGAATGTGAATATAAATTCCTAATTATTCTAGAATCCGTTGCTACTTGGTTTTATTTAAACAGTTGTCCTCAGTTATTCACACGCTACCAAAATTCCAATATTAAGGAAAATAAATATGGAACTATTTTAATACGTCTAGAATATTTGTATGATGCGGTTAAATAGAAGGAAAACTCAACAATGCGAGGTTGAAATTAGAGCTATAACCAACACTAAAACACAGGCTAAATCAGGTTGACAAATATGGAGAAAAACAAACAAATAAAATAACCCAGTTGCACCACTGGAAAGTTGAATTTAAACAAATATTAACGTTTGTTAAGTTTTACAAATTTGTTATAGACAGCAGGGTAAATTGTTAATTGTATGATTGACAGGTTTGATTCCATGGGTAATGCAGAAGTGTCCCCTTTTGATAAAAAACAAATACAATATCCTCATTAGATGAAAAAAAGTAGGCGGCAACAATAAATAAAAAATATATTTCTCAAGTTAGTGGTGTTTAAAGGGCCAATTTGGTTTTTATTTGGCTCCTTTCTTATCCATGTGTTTGGCGTTCTAGAATGAACGATGCATTCAGTTTTATATGTATTTACTTTGTTGTTGCTATCCTATTTCATACTCTTATTTCATTCTCTTGAATTTATTCCTGAACATCCTTTACTTTGATGAAAATGTATATATTGTTTTGAAACACTCTGCAAATAAAACGGGCAATAAAATACCTCTTAAACTGTACTAGAAATAATATTTGGGTTGTTTTATCAGCATCAGTGTCATATTCGTAATTTAGGTTGCATTAGACCGTGTTGTCAATAAGAAGGTAAGACAATTATAAATCTAATGCCTTGATAGTTTATCCTCTTTTTTCCTAGCAGTTATTTTCTCGATTCAGAAGTGCTTGTAAAACGTTACGATACTAATAATGGAACTAAACCGGAACTTGATTTTGGTGGGTGTCTTTGAAAAGTTATGACGTCATTTTTGGTTACAGACGTTAATTATCCGCTCTTCGTTTAAATACTCATCAAGAAAGGCATTCGTTTTATCTTAATTTTCCAATATTTTTAGAATATAGAATGCAAGAAAAAAGAGATGTG
>NW_026459699.1:0-66317 GCF_021730395.1 Mercenaria mercenaria
ATTCCAATTGTTTCAAAAGTTTTACATTTCTGTCACAATATTCAATATACTGAGATTTTAATCTCGTGATTATTCCATTTATATGATTTTCATAAATTTGGACTAATTCAGTTTGCTTTTTGTTAATTCTTGTAAAGTATTTCCGTCTTTACTTTCTGTTACATCTACAGATATTTATCCTAGGTTTAAAGAAATCGAGATTTTACTGTATTCATTGAAAAGTTATTGTAGTGTTTGTTGCATCATTTTATATTTCAGTAAAATATTAACGTTTTGAAAAGATTTTAAAGTTAAAACAAATGGAAACAACTGGTTGATATATATGTTGTGCATTTGGAACATGGTTGGAATTGCATTTATTTCAATATTTAAAACAAAATTATACAACAGCCGTAAAGGGAGGTAAATTCAAGAATACTTTCAATTGAATTTGTATATCAATAAATCATCAAACTCCTGACAAATATTCAAATATTGGAGAAAACAATTATCAATGAAGGAAATAAGGAACTAAAAATAAATTATATGCTTATATTCATAGAAGTGGGACAAGCACATCATAAACAAATGTACTATGAGTTTTGACATTATTTCGAATATAAACAGTACATAGCACGGCATGGAAATTCACCCCATGTTTGCTTAACCTGCTTGATATGCTTAATTGTAAGAGCTGATTTAAGTACAACATGTACTTAACTGTTTGACAGTTTTCAATAATACAGTTTAGTTTATATTTTACAGATTATTCCAAGAAGTGAGGAGATCTTCTGGATACATTGTCGCCTAGATTTCTTATAATGGATATGTTTTTAGCTTGATGAATATAGAGAACTGTTCTATAATGAAGTGAAGTGGCACCAACGATACTTTTGCCTCGTTTAAAGATCCTTAATAGAAAGTTATATTTTCTTGTAAAATAGAAAGGTAGAAGAAAGTGCAAAAACTGATTCTTTTCATAGTCTCATTAAGGTATAAATGTATTGTAAAATTTCAAAATAAATGGGGTAGGGGTAGGTAATTTCAAATATCTATTGAAGTAGATCAGGTTTGGTTTTGATATTTTTCTGACTGATACATATAAAGTTAAGCTATAAATGAAATGAAAGTTTTCAAGATAGCACTAGAAAATATAAATTAAAACAAAAATAACAAAAAATATCAAAATCCACCACTTTTTAACAGATTTTCTTAATAAATCTCTTAGATGCACGAAAGACCCAAACTTTTTTTCTTACCATTTTGAAGCATTTTTGTGTGTCATTAATGCTGCAAAATATTTTGAAAATCTTAACGTCAGAATTTTTTTTGTAGATCTAACTACGTTTTTTCCATTGAAAATTAAGTGATTGGGGTAATTATGTCAACATGTAAAAAATAAAGAGATTTGTTAATGACATTTATGCTTATATAATACTGACATCACCGTATATTCATATTAATCTGTAAGACCTGAAATCCATATAAGATTAAGTAGGATATTATATGTTTTATAAAGTACAACATTTTTTCAATTTTACAAAATTTCAGAAATGCGTAAACAGTGGGTGAAGAAAATACCCTATAAAATTAAAACGAGTTCGGTGACCTATGTTTTTTCTGCTCTTGTTTGTCTTAGAAACTAATGTTCTTCAAGCTCACAGGGTATGAAAAAATTCTTAACGTGAGAAAAAATTCGCTCGTACATCCTTAAAGGCAAGTTCCATTCTCCTCCTAGTATAAAGTTTGTTTTGGTTGGATTCTTAATATCAGCAACTTTATGTTGATCGTTATGAGAATGGCTGAAGCGAGCGTTCTGTCCTTTTCTATTTCTGTTGTATTTATTACGCCGATGACTGCATTTGGGTGAAGAAGGAATCCTACACCCGCACTATTTGATTCATACCCACTAAAGTGTATTTCAGAACCCCATTCTGACTGCCTTGTTTGATTGATTTTATTTTCGAAATGTGTTTTCTTGTAACAGACATATATCAATATTCCTGTCTTTTATATATTTAAAAATCGCAAACCGTTTTCGCTTTTTTATTAGCCCACGTACATTAAAAATGATATTTTTAAACTCGTCATAGATTACAAGTGTTAGACTAGCAACGATATATAGGGTGCAACCTCTTTCTGACCTTAACATTTGACAGACTTAGGGAAAACCATGGATTGATGGATGTGTATTTCAGGGAAGTGTATACTATTTGACTGTATACTATTTGACTGATGCATATAGGGATCGACAGACTGAAATATTGAACAACAGCTAGTAGAACACGAAATGCCCCACCCCTTGATGCATTCAGTAACTGCACAAGGAACAGAAATTTTTTGGTCATTGTGCACTGGACGTTTGACATACTGACCTCAAATCAATAATTAAGGGTCATTTATCAGTCATAAGTGACCTCTGCATCAAATCTGATTTTAAACTAGAGCATTCTCTAGTTATTTGGTAAAATATGTTCTACTGTTCTTGGTCAATGTGACCTTGACCTTTGACCTACTTAAAATCAACAGGGGTCATCTGCTGGTCATGATCAACCACCCTGTTAAGTTTCGCGAATTTCGTGATTGTAGGCATAAGCGTTCTCAAGTTATCATCCAGAAACGGTTCAACTGTTCTGGGTCGCTATGACCTTTGACCTACTGATCTCAAAATCAACAGAAGTCATCTGCTGGTCATGATAAACCCCACCTATAAAGTTTCGTAATTCTAGGTCTAAGCGTTCACAAGTTATTGTCCGGAAACCCTTTAACTGTTCTTGATCACTGTGACCTTGATCTTTGACCTACTGATTTCAAAATCAATCAGAGTCATCTGCTGGTCATGATCCATCTCCTTATCAACATTCATGACCCTAGGCCCAAGCATTCTTGAGTTATCATCTGGGAACCGTAGATATGTTCTTGGTCAATGTGACCTTGACCTACCGACTTCAAGGTCAATAGAAGTTACCAGCTGGTCATGGTCAATCTTTCTGTAAAGTTTTGTAATTCTAGGCCAAAGCGTTTCTAAATTATCGTCCAGAAACTGTTTAACTGTTCCGGATCACTGTGACCTTGAACTTTGACCTACTGACCTCAAAATCAATATGGATAATTTTCTTGTCATGATCAACCTATAAATCAAGTTTTGTGATTCTAGACTTAAGAGTTCTCGAGTTATCGTCTGGAAACCGTTTAACTGTTTCGGATCACTGTAACCTTGACCTTTAAGTTTTGTGATTCTAGACTTAAGAGTTCTCAAGTTATCGTCTTGAAACCGTTTAACTGTTTCGGATCACTGTAACCTTGACCTTTAAGCTACTGACTTCAAAATCAGTAGAGGTAATTTACTGGTTATGCCCAACCTCCCTGTCAAATTTCATGATCCTATGCCCAAGCGTTCTTGAGTTATCATCCGGAAACCGATTGGTCAACATACCGACCGACCGACCAACAGACTGACCGACAAAACCATATACCCTTCCTTCTTTGAGCATGTCCTTTACTACTTATAACATCGTTATTTTTTAAAGATAGCTGAACAAAACTATTAAAAAACCAAACTTTAAATGTACCATTATAAGTGCTGTCCAATTGTTCTTTAATTTGACAGAGGGCCGTAACTCTCCTACATACATATGTTTTTTCATTTCTGAGCACCCAGACTGATTAATAGCTTCCTTCGACATACATTTCGCATAAAATGATGGGACATTTGTATTTCATGAATAAGTGTATGGTCGGTGTTGTATACAAATGCCCTTAAAATAAATGATTTCAAGGGATATAACTCTGACCCTTATAATTCACCACAAAAGAGTGGGTAGAGGTGGGTTCTACATCTAAAATGTTTCGTTATAGATAATAGTAATCAGATAAAGATCCAAACTCTTCTAAAATGTGCACAATTCGTGCTAATTTTCAGTCTTATACCACTATATCTGTAGTTACATTGTTCTCCTATCATTTGATGGGACCCAAACTTTTTCTTTCAAAAGTAATTTCATTGAGTCTGTTCTAAAAAGTCCTGTTACAGTTCTTACCGCTTAATCTTGTATTTTATCTAATAATTGTTAAAGAGTGCAGTTATTCCAAACTATCGATGCATATTCTAGAATTGTTCCCAGGTACTATATATAGATTTGGTTAAGAATTGTCCGTTTTAGTTTAAACATTAACATTCGTATAGTGCCTAAAACCTTACTCGCCAACTTTGTTATATCTGACATAGGCTTGTGCCAAATTCCATCATCATTTAGTGTGACCCCTAGGTGTGCATACGTCTGAACAAAAGTTAACTGTGTATCTCGGGAGGTTTTGCCAAAGATACATAACTTCTGGCTTTGATGTGTTAAAATACAGAAGCAATTGCTGGGTCCACACTGACTAGATTTGAAGATCGTGATTCATGGTAGCTTCTAATATAATTAAAATCAACTAAACTAACAGCCAGAGAATAACCTGATAAAACTGACTAAAGAATATGCCATATCATTGACGTGTATTAAGAGTAACAGAGGACCAATAATAGGCCCATGAGGCATGCCGGCGTTGATACGTCTTTCACTTGAAATGGTTGAGCCCACAACGACTTTTGTTGCCCATTATATGAATAATTAGAAATCCAGTTTATGATATCTTTGCTAAACCCATACTTTTTTAATTTGAAGAAAAGACCCGTGTGCTAAACGCTATCGAAAGCTTTACTAATATTGCAAAATACTATACACGTGGACCTTTTGTCAAACGTATACATATTTGACTATAAATGTCAGTTAATTAGTATAATGTTGAGTGACCAGGTAAAACAGTTTGATGTTTATATAAAAGACTGTTCATATTTTAGTAATTATAAAAATACTTGAGCATACTTTCTGCACTTTCCAAACGCAACTAATGAGGGCCATAGACCTGTTATTTGAAGCAACAGATTTATAAGCCTTTTTTAAAAAGCGGTATTACATTTGCCACTTTCCGATAACTTGGATACGTATTCTCGCGCAAGGTTCCGTTAAATAGTATTTTAGCAGTCTATGCCTTCGGTGACTAATTTCATCCGGTCCCCTTGTTTAATTAGTAACTAAATTAGATAAAACATCTATTACGTCTTATTCAATTAATTAGTATAATGTTGAGTGACCAGGTAAAAACGGTTTGATGTTTATATAAAAGACTGTCCATATTTAAGTAATTATAAAAATACTTGAGCATACTTTCTTTACTTTCCAAATGCAACTAATGAGGGCTATAGACCTGTAATTTGAAGTTACAGACCTATAAGCCTTTTTAAAAAGCGGTATTACATTTGCCCCTTTCCAATAACTTGGATACGTATTCTCGCGCAAGGCACCGTTAAATAGTAATTTAGCAGTGTATTCCTTCGGTGACTAATTTCATCTGGTCCCCTTGTTTAATAAGTAACTAAATTAGATAAAACATCTATTACGTCTTATTACGATGCATCATTTTCGTCAGTTGTTTCATTTGTTTTTCTTGTAAAGTTAGGTAACTCTGAATTATAATCGTCAATAGCTGATATAGACGCGAAGTAATTATTTAGTGTGTTAGCTTTTTTAAAATACAAAATCAAAGATGGCCCATCGTTTGATGTGTGTGGAGGGACATCGGACATTTTTATATTTCGATTGCCTATCAAATAAGTTAAAACTGAGCTAGGGCCAGAATTCTGAAAGAGCGTAAGAAAGATAGTAAAATATCATTTCGGGATGCATTCTAGTAATATGTACAGGTTTGTGAACAAAAATAAATGAATTTATTGACATTTCTCGTTCCCATTTCTATTGAAATGTGAACAATAATCATTTTTTCCGTTTTAAACATCCTCCCCCCAGTGACGCAACAAAATATTTTACATGTCTTTATAATTATTATATACATGTGTTGCAAAAATTGAGCTTGGTCACGAATGGGGGGAGGGGAGTGTTTAAAGTTGAAAACAAATACCTACAGGGCGTGAGTACATTATATCACAAAATGACCAGGCCCCGGCCCTTTCACAATTTTGGCAAAAAACATGTAAAAGGGTAAGCAACAATTCCTTTCATGTATAAACTTATTTCTTTAATCAATGGTTTCTTACAAGAAATCTTCTAAAGATTTTCCTTTCCGCTGCCATAGCAACAAGAGTTCTGCATGTAATGATTCCCCTAATAGCTGTTGATAGAGGACCATCGAAGAAACGTGCATGTCGGAGTTCGGGTGGTATAAATTACACTCACAATTTTGGGCATAAGACCACATTTTGCTAAAACTGGTCAGCTTTTCCACATGTTATCAAGTTTCAGATAGTACAACTATTCTTTTGTAATCCGTTGTGAAATGTCTGTGGATGTAAAAAATCACTTCTTCTACACCTGACCATTTGGCATTATAAAATATACAATCTTATGATTGTTCATCAGATAATCAAATTATTTAGATAAAAAAGCAGTATATGAAAATAAGAGACCTTACCAATGTCCGCACTGTCTTGATATATAGACTGACGGGAAGTTCGAGCTGTTACTTCTGACACTCTTTGGTCTGGACCTACATGAATCAATGTGCGAAAACATGTATTTATGAATCCTGCTGCTGTTTATTTGGCAATCAAATTTAATTATATATTCAACAGCGTAAAACATCTGTATGCGCGAACAAATCTCATTATCTATTAAACAAACCTTGAAGTGATTTGGAGCTTATTAAGCAATTACAAAAGTTTAGTCTAATCATATTTCATTGCTTAAGAAATACGGCAAAATACAGTACTATTCAATACATGCAAATAAGTCAAACCTGTCTATAAAGACCAGCCCTGGGAGAGCCAAACTGTGGTCTTTATTGGGAGGTGGTCTTTATTTACAGGTTAAAATACACTGTAAATATTAAAATGGGAAACAAAACAAGTGATTTTAGAGCCAGGTGGTCTCTATTCAGACGTGGTCTTTAACACAGGTTTGACTGTAAATCAGCCAACAAAAAAGAAGAGAGAAAAAACACATGTATTAATAAAATAGATATCAAAAGCAAAATGGTAGGGTCACAAGTTGTACCAACATTAGCGGACAGCCCTTCCCTATAGTCAGGCACAAGGAACTAGACTTAGAAGAATTTTTGTATTGTCGTCAGGGTATTATACGCCATGATTACAGAAAATGTAAAGAAAGAAAATTCTAAAAAGGAAAAGAGAAAATATTGAAATGAATCTAAAGATGCAATGGATACGTAGCGCTGAAACGTATTCATTAAGACTGAATAATAAAGAAAAGAACTGTACATCAATCTCCAAAAAATATCTACTGCAAAGGAATACAACACGTTAATTTAGTAAAGTAACGAAAAAAGGGGAGTACCATTTATACGCTTTCTATCAGTGTTAAGCTTTTCTGGCCAATGTGCGCGTTCCACCTAGTCCCTTTTTTTAGTATATTAAGATAGAAATAAACATAGATTCTGTCATAACGTTACTGAACTTTAATTATTTCTAGAAAATCCCTAGGTAGTTTTATATGCAATTTTGTACCGCCTTAAATATTAACGCATTTACTTCTTAGCATTGGCTATCTTTTCCAAAATGTAACTTAAGGTAGTTCTTCGCGTTTGATAAACCGGAAGTGATGGCGTAACGTCATTTTTCCGGGAAACGTAAAATAAAGCCAGGATTCGGCGTACGGAAATGAAAATCATTTTATGAATTAATGGCAATCCGTGAGTTAGTGTATTTAAATGGCATTGTAACTATCTCTCTAAAGTTAATATATGATATCAAAACATCTGTTTTAAAAAGTTTAAAATAATATCTTAAATTGTCTTGAAATTTGCGGTTCACTTTAAGTTTTGTCAAATAAAAATTTCTATTGACGAAAATGATATGAAAGTTGTAATTTTCCCATAGACTCCCATTATGAAAAAATGCGTAAGGTCCAAATATTTCAAATCAATCTAGCAAAATTACAAGCACACGACCCTATCATTTTTATTTGCCGAATTTTCTAAGTATATTCTGAAGTTTCGATAAGTCAGCGTTTAATCAAATTCTACATTGTAGAAAAAGTTTCGATTCAAGAGTGCAGAATTACCTTAAAAATATTTGAAGGGTGATAAGGCCGTAAGCTGATAGAATATTCACGTTTTAGTAAAACAAGCAATGGTTAGCGAAACATAAATGGTCTGCATCTTCATACATATTTTAACAAGAGCTTCTGGGATTATCGTGCAAATGATTATGATCTGAATCTGCATTAACATTGCTACATCTACTAATAATTCTAGCATGGTGTACCTGGAAAACACGATCTCCTTAGAGATAAAACGAAGGACTTTGGGTTGGTTTAAACTTTTCTTTGGGTTTACTTTTGGCGTTATCAGCGTTCCGTATGTCTACATAGATTTCGTTTCACAAGTTAATAGATGGTATGGTTTATAATAAATTCGGAGCCGGTGAGCCACTGTGGCAAAATGATCATTATTTCGCAAGTTATAGGTAACAGCTTCGAAAGAAGTAAGCGGATATTGTTCTTTCAAATTGCTTTGTAAGTCTCTATATTTGTATTTGTAGTTGAATTGTTCTCCAATCATTTCATGTGACCCAACCTTATTCTTTCAAAAGTAATTTCATTGAGTCTGATCTAAAAAGTCCTGTTACAGTTCTTACCGCTTCATCTTGTATTTTATCTAATAGTTGTTAAAGGGTACAGTTATCACAAACTTACGAAGCATATTTTAGAATTGGTCCTATGTACTATATATAGATTTGGTTTAGAGTTGTCCGTTTTAGTTTAAATATTAACATTCGCATAGTGCCTTAAACCTTACTCGCCGATATTGTTATATCTGTCAAATGCTTGTGCCAAGTTCCATCATCGTTTAGTGTGACTCCTAGGTGTAGGTGTTCATGCGTCTGAACAAAAGTTAATTGTGTATCTCGAAAGTAAAGTGAATGGAGGTTTCTATTGTTTTGCAAAAGATACATAACTTCTGTCTTGGATAGGTTAAAATACAGAAGCAATTGCTGTGCCCACACTGACTAGATTTGAAGATCTTGACTCATGGTAGCTTCTATATAATTAACATCAACTTAACTAACAGCCAGAGAACTATCATCTGTAAATATCCTGATAAAACTGACTAAAGAATCTGCATTAAATCATTGACGTTTATTAAAAGCAACAGAGGACCAATAACAGGCCCCTGAGGAATGCCGGCGTTGATAAGTCCAAAGGATCTTTTTACAGATTTTATTAACTATTACAACAGTAATCTTTAAGTGCCGTGTGGCGGATGTAAAAAATATCTCCGTACTTGGATTCAGTGTTTTTGCACTTTCTGGTCCTTTTGGATCATGAAGTCCGTTCAATATATGTGTAACAGAGTTCCGCTTTAGCCGTTGCAACAGGGGCGTGAGAGGTATTGCACAATTTCATTACTTGTCATAAATAAACTCAATCAAACCGAGTCTGCTATTATTCCTCTCTGTTGCATTCTTTGCTTCCAAAGGATTTTCTTTTACAGATTTTATTAACTATCACAACAGCAATCTTTAAATGCCGTGTGGCGGCTGTAGAAAGTCTCCTCGTACTTGGATTCAGTGTTGTTATATTTTCTGGTCCTTTGGGATGATAGTGTTCATTCAACATACTACTTGGATTCAGTGTTTTTGTACTTCCTGGTCCTTTTGGATCATGAAGTCCGTTCAATATATTTGTAATGGAGTTCCGCTAAAGCCGGTGCTAGGGGGCGTGAGAGGTGTTGCACATTTCATTACCTCTAATGTACAGACTCAATCAAACCGAGTCTGATATTATTCTTCTTGTTGCGTTATTTGCTTCCATAGGATCGTTTTACAGATTTCACTTGGAAAGGTTGAGCCCAAATAAACCTTTGTCACCAGTTATATGAATAATTAGAAATCCAGTTTATGATATCTTTGCTAAACCCATACTGTTCTAATCTGAAAAAAGGACCCATGTGCCAAACGCTATAGAAAGCTTTACTAATATTGAAAAATACTATACACGTGGACTTTTTTGTCAAAAGTATATATATTTGACTCTAAATGTCTATTAATTAGTATAATGTTCAGTGACAAGGTAAACCAAACAGACTGATTTTTATAAAAAATGACTGTCCTTATTTAAGTGATTTTAAAAATACTTTAACATACCTCTATTCATTACTTTCCAAACGCAACTAATGAGGGCCACAGGCCTGCAAACTGAAGGAACAGACCTAATAGCCTTGTTTAAAAGCGGCATACATTTTGCCCTTTCCGATAACTTGGGTACGTATTCTCGCGCACGGCTCCGTTAAATAGTATTTTAGCGGTCTACGCCTTCGGTGACTAATTTCATCCGGTACCCTTGTTTAATTAGTAACTAAATTAGATAAAACATCTATTACGTCTTATTCAATTAATTAGTATAATGTTGAGTGACCAGGTAAAACAGTTTGATGTTTATATAAAAGACTGTCCATAGTTAAGTAATTATAAAAATACTTGAACATACTTTCTTTACTTTCCAAATGCAACTAATGAGGGCAAGGCCTGTAATTTGAAGCAACAGACATATAAGCCTTTTTAAAAAGTGGTATTACATTTGCACCTTTCCGATAACTTGGATACGTATTCTCGCGCAAGGCTCCATAAAATAGTATTTAAGCAGCTTATGCCTTCGGTGACTAATTTCATCCGGTCCCCTTGTTTTATTAGTAACTAAATTAGATAAAACATCTATTACGTCTTATTACGATGCATCATTTTCGTCAATTGTTTCATTTCTTCTTTCCTTGTAAAGATAGGTAACTCTTATAGCTGTTGAGACGATGATTGATCATTTAGTGTGTTAGCTTTTTCTAAATACAAAACTAAAAATGGCCCATCGTTTGATGGGAGTGGAGGTATAACGTCGCAAGGACATCGGACATTTTATTATTTAGATTGCATTTCCAATATGTGAAAACTGAGCTAGGGCCAGACTATTGAAAGAGACATTTCTCATTCCCATTTCTATTGAAATGTAACAATAATCATTTTTCCGTTTTGGGGTTCTTTTTATGATACTTCAAATATTTATACTTAGTTAGCTCATTTATAATATTTAGATCACTTTCAAGCACTTTATCAGTTGTTTCAAGTTTAGGCGAAATAATGTCATTTTGATTTAAGTTAGAATGTTCTGTTAAGTTTCTCAAACTGTAGCATGTATCTTTATTGTTTAAAGAAGTTTTTCTTGCGCACGGTAGTAGGAAAAAGCTGTATTTTTCCGTATTTGGACGGTTTAACAGTCTCATGTTATAGCCCGAAACGCGTGAAAATGTTCCGAATGTTAATCGGGTAAAGAAGGCGCTCCATATACATGATGTAAAGGGTTAGATTATGCGTCTTGAAATCAGGATTATTTGTCGTTTGTTTTGAAACACAAAAACGAAATGCAAATCATGGTAATTCTGTCAACATATTTATAAATGGCCAAAACCATAAAATACATGTAAGAAACATCATCAGATGTCACTCCGGGAGAGGTACATTCTAACGTGAGTCATGTCTCAATGATATCGTGTTGTTGCAAACTATCACCGGCCATTTTATCACGTGACCTTTCTTCGCAACTGATTTACACAAGACAGTGTGCTAAAGTACTTGTTTTGTGAAGAAAAGTACGTTTTACGAGAAGACCGATATCATAATGCAATTTGAAACAATTGTATGACTTGTTAAGACTACATAGCGAAACATTTACTCTATATTACCCAAAAGTAAAAATCAGCTAAATATATTGATTTTACATTGATGAGCAATAACATACATGTACAATCAGTTAAATATTGTCACTTGCAAATGCTTTGCTGGATCTACATTTTGTATCTACAGAATCTTGTCATATTCACTCGTTTAGCATATAAATGTACATACATGTATTTCATTTTGTTGCAAACCCTACACAACTGTTGCAACGTCTCATCGAAAACTAAACCAGTTTTACTGTTTCTCACTTACATACTAAGTATCAACGACGGAGATTTCATTCAAGAAGACAAAAGCGTACGCATTTAACGCAAGATATGTATAAAGACTAACAATTTTCAATCATTTACCAGGCAAGAGATGACCAAAAGGTATTCCATTGTTCATGTGTAAAGCGCAAATATAATCTAACTGTATATAAGGAAAATTTATACAGGCATTCACGTGTTCATGGCAAAATAGTTCCCAAATGTTGCAAATGCAAGAAATGATATTCAGATGTGTACAACCTGAGACATCACGCATTTTAAAATTATGATGGTTTGAAAATGGTATGTGAAAAATTATTATATTAAAAACCTTTAAATGAGCCCCCATTGCTTAGTTCAGACTTTGCTCGTTAGATGTTAAGTTTTGTAATAAATATTTGTTTGTATTGAGTCACATATTTAAGCTTGCAATGTTTATATAACTTGGCATTGCGCTGCCATCATCTATTTTTCTCCCCTTTGTCCTTTTTACCTCGATTATTTGATAAATAAGGATTGCTGTTGTACTCACTCTGTCGTCGGCGTCGGCATTGGGGTCATCGTCTGTTTCGCCGTTGCATTCAAGTTTTATTGCAAGCTTATAAATTTCACTATATCTTCGTAACCACTGCCCCTATTATCATCACACTTCATGTAAGTATAGGAATGGATTAGATATCTGGTGATTTAGGTCTCTATGGGCAATATTTTAAAAGTGTCGGCAGAAGTGTTTTGTAAAGGTTCTCAATTTTATTATCTTTTTTAACTGCTGTCCCTATCATTCTCAAACTTCACATAAGATTTGGTTTTGTTAAGGGGCAGATATTCGACAGTTTAGGATCAGGTACATCGCATGTCATGAACACTGTGGTCAAAAAATGTAACAGTGTTAAAGTTTAACAGCAAGCTTTTTAATTTCACTTTACCTACTTCCCCTATGGGCATCAAATCTCTCATAGCGATTGATTAATAGTTAACGTTTTATGGTGCACTGGTCAATCTAGCTTTCTTAATACTGGTATCCATCATATCCACACACGTCTAACACATACGCCCGCCGCGCTTCGAACGCTTACCAATCGTTCATCTACCTCCAAAAAACCCGACTCCCCACTCATTACACCCCACCCCACCCCAACCCCACCACGAAATAAAAACACAACTTTTTACATACCTTACATTTCCTTACACATACTTATATTTCATATCTTATATATATATCCACACGTTTCAGTATCTCACATCTGTCCCCGCCTCTAAGTGCTACTCATCCCACAACACGTTCACATTTCTGTTTATTTTTTTACATATCTCACATTTACTTATATCTTATCCGGATTGTAAGTATCTCTCATACTCCCCCAATCCCCGCCCCAACCACTCCCCCCCCCCACCCCCCCCCCCCCCTCCCATCACACACACAACCTGCTATCCTTCTTTCCCTTTCTAATTTGTTTTCACATTTATCGCACTAACTTTTAACTTAAATTGTTTCTCATTCCCTCATAATTTCCTCCCCAACCCCCGCTCACCCCCACTTCCCCAAAAATCACTGCTAATGTGTGTGTTTTTTATCTTTCACACTTGCTTTGCTTATTTGCTTATAATTATCATATGATATTTAATTAATATCTTGGTAAACAGATCGACTAGTTGAGTGGGTAGTTCAATAAGGATACTTACTCTACATATTACAGTTATTGATAGAGCTAGAAGTTATTGTTAAAAGATATGGAAGTATCTTATCTATTGTAATCTTTCAAATTCAGAAAATTTCGTAAATTGTAGACATAGTTGTATTCCATACTATGCATAACATTAATCTAAATAGAATCGTTCGTTTTGCATACGTAAACAGAGGCGAAATTACTCCTATAGTCTATACGGTATATATGCAGATATTCATTTGAAAACAGACAAATAATTACTCATAAATTTTGTAGGATTTTTGTGTCTATAAAGAGTAACTCACGAGAAAGAGTTGTGGTGTGAAACAGAATTGATTTAATATATTCTGACATTTTATATATAATATAAAATATGTATAATATATATTTGCACTCATACCAAGCTGGGAAATTACAGAAAATGCAAAAAATACAATATTCAGTGAATCATTTTTAACTTAAACTAAAATAAATGTATTTAGAATAAAAAAGGTTATTTAACATTGTACTTTACAAAACGAGATATAATTGGACTCGTACCCAGCTTTGAAACCCATATTGAACTCGCCTAGCGGCTCGTCTAATATGGTTTTCTCAGCTAGGTACTCGTCCAAATATCTTTCCGTATTGTACAGAACAATTAACATTGTACTGTACAAAACGAGATATATTTGGACACGTACCCAACTTTGAAACCCGTATTGGACTCGCCTATCGGCTCGTCTAATATGCTTTTCTCAGCTAGGTACTCGTCTAAATATATCTCCGTATTGTACAGAACAATGTTAAATAACCTAACAATATTAAGACTACCAATAAAAAGTCATTTTCCTTCAAAATGTGATGTTTATGATAATTATAGGGATATTATGTAACACTCAGCAGCAGCAGCTATCAACAGCTCGGCTCGTAATTTTCAGTTTGAAAACCAAGTCTGGCACTTAGGGGTCTAACTTTAACTATATAACAACATACATTGCACGTGCCTTATTAGATGGGAATGATTCAGAAATGTTCTGTAATCAGTAAAATCATTTTACATAATACCGGAAGATTGTTTACCAGTTCAAAAAGACGTCTTGACTGGATATGTGAAGCTACGCATTAAACACTCCGCCAGAGATAGAAGTATTGTCCTATCTATACATTTTATCATATCCATCTAGACTTTAGAAATCATCAGCAATGTCTAAAGACAACTTACTCTCAGGAAAACATAGTATATTGAAGTCGAGAGAGTTATATTTGATATTATTGAGTTTATGCCTGATACTAAGTATGATCTGGTATAGAATGAAAAGGCAATCACGTTCTTTCTGAGGTCCTGGATTTCCCATTTTATCGCAACACGTCATGAAAAGAAACTGTACAATAAGATAAGAGAGTAATAGACGTTCTCAACTACACATTACACTGAAGATATATATGTAAGTTCTTCCTGATTAGAGTATGTGACATTGCATACTAGTAAAACTGTATAAAACCCAAACTTGTAGTTAACTATATATTCGCTCATGAAAAAATAAAACAGTTTTAGTACCCCAAATTCTATGACAGTAACTGTAAGCAATTTGAATATATAAATTATACATAGTTTCTGTCCTCGTATATGAAACAGCCACATGGTCGGTCCGTAAGATATATATCAATGATTGGTAAAGTACAAACATATATGTACAGAATGCAAAAGACCAGTGAAATGAATATATAAACTAAGGTTTAGACCTAAAGACGGACGCGCAAAAGGATCCAGGACAACATACGCAACAAAATAAAAAACGTATAAAAGAAACATGTTACCTAACATCTGCAGAACAAAATTTGATAACCTAGTTCCTACAAGAGGGCAAAAAACTAGAACGCATGAAGGTTTAAATAGTCAAGTACAAAGAAGAAAGAACATTAGATAAATAGCCTGACAGAGCAGACGACATGAAGACAGACAGAAATATGCAAACAGAGAGACAGATAGACTTCAGATAATCACTCATGCAGACGAACGGCAAAAGAAGATGAATGAAGACGAACAAATAGACTGATGACAGAAAAAAACTTGTGCAGACAGATGGACAGACAGCAGAAAAAGAACGTAAACACGTATGGACAGACGACAGAAAAAGAACGTGTGCAGACAGACGGATAGTCAGCAGACGAGCGTGAGCACATATAGCCGGTGGATGTAAGTTCACAGAAACAAACAAGAGCTCTGCCAAGCGTGGCAATAAACGCCCGAAATGTAATATCAGAGGAGGACGGAAGCAAAATTAAATGAAACAGCATAATTTAAAATTTTATACTTTGGTTGGAGGTGTGAGGTATTTGATCTTTACTCTCTCTTTCCCCCCCCACCCCCCACTCCTCCCACTGTTTTCAGCTTCATGACCTGAACATTCCAAAGGAAATAATAAATTTAGAAGTCTTCCAAGTTCCCCTCCGAAAGCAAATTTCACTTTTGCAGAACGTACATGTCCATCTCGACTCAGAACGAGCTCACTTATTCTGCCCATTCTCCAGCATCCTCTGGGTAATTCCTCTTTAATCAGCACAACATCTCCTTCTTGTGCCTCAATATGAGATTTCTGCCTTCATGTTTTATTGCTGTCTGCGTTCTCTCTTGAAGACTCATGATACAATCCTATTTTAATATTTTTCAAAAACATTTTTAACAGCTTCTGACTCCTTTCCCACTGTTTCAGTAACTTATCAGATGTACTTTTGCATGGTATATAGTCACTCTCTTCTTCATCGAACAGATGTTCCGAAATACCTTTGTTAGGACTGAGTGTTAGCAAATGATTTGGTGTCAGAGTTATCGTCGAGTTTATATCGTCCCCAACGTAAGCCAGTGGTCTCGAATTCACGAAAGCTTCTATTTCTTTTAGAGAAGTTTGCAACTGTATCAGAGAAAGCATTCTTTTTTGCGATGGCCTTCTTTAGTGCTCTTTTTACTGATTTGCTAGCTCTAAAATAAATATCCACTTAAACGCTTTTGTAGATACGTAACTTTGCACATCATTGCTTCTCACTAATTTAGTCTACAATTGATCTATTACGGTGCTAGTAGATTTAAACTGTTTTGCATTGTCACTGACTATTTGAACAGGAGTGCCTCTCTGAGCTAGGAATCTTCTGACACACACCAAGAACACGTCAGCTGACATGTCAAGAATCATTCCGAGGTGTATTACACGTGTCAACAAACATGTAAACATGAAAATCCATATTTTTTTAACTTCATTGGTACTTTTAATCATATAGTATATTCCTGTATAACTGAATGCTTGTGACTCAGAAACTCTCATTTGTGGCAACGGAGGACTAGCCGGCATCTTATAAGACCACCTTCGAAACGCCGACACACTGTACAAGCACATACAACTGAACGAACTGTCGCTCAACCTTGGGGAATCCAATATTTGTATCGAATACAAGCAAGGGTTTGTGATATACCACGGTGCAGAAACTGTGTGCTTTTTCATAATTAGACGAGTGAAACTGTTGTTATGTGGTAACATTACTGATACCTTGTTCGTTCACTAAGGCACGAGTTTTCTTGTCTTCCTTTGCTCCTCAGGACACAAACACTTTCTACGTATAGACCTGTGGCCTTTGCATATTCGAAACACTTTGTTTTGAAATTCCTTCAAACAAATCAGGAAAATGTTTTCGCTGAACATGTTTCAACCACATTTTTCTGCTTCTTGTTTCTCTTCACGTTTGATAGGACGACTTTCTCATTTTTGTGTTTTTATTTTCTTAATAAAGCGTTTAAATAATTTAAAGCAGTTACACGGAAAAGCATTGTTATTGAGGAGTATAAGTCTATATCTGTCTCAAACGGCGAAGCTTGTTCAGTGATGAACACTTGTTGTACTTCATTTACGCTAAGTAATTCAGTCTTTATCTTTAGCGCCTGCTCCTCTTTCGTTTTACTTTCATGCAGTCTAACACCGAACATTCTTCATGCAAAACTTGGTCCGTGCCACCACTTCTGATCAGAGTACAAGTCCTCTACCGTTGAGCCACAAGTTGTCAGATCTGCTGGATTTTCACTGGTGTTGATGTATGAAATAATTGTATCTTCGTTATTCTGGATTTCATTGACTCTGTTTCTTATGAACACAGGAAGTTTTTTATTTGAATCTAACTACACTTGTATTTTAAAACACATTCTAAATCTGTCCATAAATACCGGTTTTGAAAAGGTAACGATAATTGTTCTGTCACAAAGTTTAAGCATCACACTCCTATTAACACAGCCATCAATTCAAGACGAGGAATGGTCACTCCTTTAATCAAAGTTAACCCTGTCTTCGCAAACATCAAGTCGACTTTTATATGCTTTCTCAGTTCCTTGTGCAGATACACTGATGAAGCATACGAACATGAGGATGCATCACAGAAACAAAACAACTCATACGTGACATTGTTGTCATGTTCTTTAGTTTATACATAATTTAGTTTAGGTCGATTGTGAAGCAAGTTCTACAACTTATGTTAATCACTCTCGAAACATCATTCCTGATGGAATCCATCACCACGAGGGTATGACAGAAGGGAAGCCAGTTTCCAATTTAATGCTGAGCGTCAAGCAAGGGAGCTACTGGTACCATTTTTCACATCTTTAGTATGACGTGACCGGGGATCGAACCCACGACCTCCCGCACTCGAAGCGGACGCTCTACCACTAGGCTATCGAGGCGGTCATGTTCTTTCAATGTTACAATTCTGCGTATCGGATTCTTTGACAGTTTTCTTAAATCTAAATGTAACGCAAACAAACAAAGATAATGTTGTCACAGGGTCGTCCCAATCCAACCACAGGGTCGTCCCAATCCAACTTTCTGCTCCACAATTCATTCTTGGAGCAAAAGCTTCCCCGTTCAACACAATAGGCGCAAAAGGACCTAATGGATCAAACAGAGGCAATTACCTTCTTTTTGTTACATTTTTATTGTACTTGAAAACTGTTGCATTTCTTATTGTGAAAATATCACTTCTGTAGTCCCAAACGTGTCCTAAAACATTGGTTTTCTTTTGTTTAGCTCTGTCCACAGTCGGAATACAGTCATTTACTGTATCACTGTTTGACAGCCATTTTCGTAGGTTCATAGCTGCATCCTTAAAAATTGATCTTGCACTTTTATATTACTCAACAGCTTCGATATAATTCTTTGTTCCTGTAACCACGTTATTGACGTAGTTATCGGTCTTCAGTTGACTCGCTGTGTCATTGTCGTATTTTTCTAACTGTGCTTCAATTGTCGTACCTAAGAAATAAGGACTTGAAATCATTCCGAATGGCACTTTGCAATTGTTTTTTTTAATTGTTATCAGAGGAGACCCAAGGATTCCTGATATATCTAATCCATAAGAATTTTGTAACATCTCTTTGATTTTCTTGTAATCCGACTTGTTGAAAAGCGTTGTTTTATATCAACAATCAAAGCTATGTTGTGTAGTCTAAATCGCATGAAAAGTCCACACAAATTCTGTAAAATAACAGGTCCTCTAAACAGACATTTATTTAGACGTTTATATTCCGGCATCATAAACAACACGAAGATTAGTCGAGGCTTAAGTTCTGCTTAAGCCGGTGCTAGGAGTCGTGAGAGGTGTTGCACATTTCATTACATCTCATGAAAAGACTCAATCAAACCAAGTCTGCTATTATTCTTGGTTGCATTCTTTGCTTTCAAGGGATCTTTTTATAGATTTTATTATTTATTGAGTGTAACTACAGTATAGAGAGGAATGTACTGCCTTATTCCATCGATCATTGCATTCTTTGCTTCTAAAGGATCGTTTTACAGATTTAATTAATTATCACAACAGCAATCTTTAAGTGCCGTGTGGCGGCTGTAAAATGTCGCACCGTATTTGAATTCAGTGCTGTTATAGTTTCTGGTTCTTTGGGATCATGGAGTTCATTCAACATATGTGTAATAGAGTTCCGCTTAAGCCGGTGCTATGGGGGCGTTATAGGTGTTGCACATTTCATTACCTCTCATGAACAGACTCAGTCAAACCGAGTCTGCTATTATTCTTAGTTGCATTCTTTGCTTTCAAGTGATCTTTTTATAGATTTTATTATTTATTGAGTGTAACTACAGTATGGAGAGGAATGTAATGCCTTATTCCATCGATCATTGAATTATTAACTTTTTCAATTACTTCATGCTTTAATTGATCATTGATAACGGTGTAATACTTTTCTAACAGTTCTGGCTTGCTACTCATTCTGTTCACACACGATCTTAATTTACCGTAGGCAAGTTCTCTATTTATTTGTAAATCCGGATTATCCTGTTTTCAGGGCCAAATTACCCGGTACCACCCGTTTTCGAATCTTAGTGTCTCTTTAAAATTGTAACTACCTTTTCATCTTCGGAGAGTAATGGATTATCTGTTAAACCTTAGCTATTGCTTCAATATTCCAGAAATCTCCTAATTCTGGTTTATTTGATGTTGACTTGTCTGCACACTGAAACACATTACTTTCACTATCGTTATCTTCACTCGCCAGAACCAGCATGTTAAAACCATTACTATTCGATTCTTCACTTGTTATTTTTCCGGCTAAAATCCAACCTAGTCTCAATCCAAGTAGGTATATCCCCGGGTACATGTCTACCTTTTGTGACAGAATGATATCTAAATAGTAATCGTTCCCTATCAACAATTCGATTTTTGAGTATTCATTTCCAATGGATAATGTGCGCCAAATCGAGAGTCTTCACAAGGTAACTCAAGTTTCACTCAGCTTCAAGCACATAGTTGTTGATTTTGTTTTTATCAGCGACTGTAGACTTTTCTTTTCCAAATGTTATTAAGTTAAACCGTATTTCTTTTTCATTTTCACTTGTTAAGCCAAACTTGTCTGCAGGTTTCTGTGAGATGTTAGTTCTTTGAGAATCCAATCTAACAGTATCTGCACATTTTCAGACACATTTCTGTTTGGGTGTTTCACGTCATAAAAACATTTCACACGAAGAGATCATTGCGTTTTCGGTTGAAGGAATGGTATCTACAACACCACCAATTATTTTCTCAGATGGACTGGCAGCCTCATGTTTTGCTCCTACTTCAAATTTCGTAGGGCACCGACTCCTGTGGTGTGAATTATACTTCTCACAATGTACACATGTTTTATTCCATTTGCACGCTTTAGTTTCGTAGTTTTCCCTTAAACACCTCAAACTAGGTGTTTTGCTACCTTCAATTCGTTTCTTTTTTTTTTGTTTAATAGTCCTATACTGAGGACTTTCTTCTTGCTGGAGTTCCGTTCCCTTTATAACTCACGCGTGGCGATTCTGAGGAGTAATGCTGTTTTTGTTGAAATGACTTTTGTGAATGTCCATGTGTTTCTACATTGAAATATTGTCGTCTGTTAACACGGTTGTACACAAATTGACTTTTACTTGCATCCATTGTTTCTTTCTTCATCTGTGATTGCTCACACACAGACACGTAATTACACAATAAGTTTCAGAGATTATGCAGGGTCAATTCTTTGGTTGTCCCATTCATGTGTTCAACCTGTTTCAACACTTCGCGTGGTAATTTCGATCTTACCATCGAGATAAACACATGTTGATCTATGTCTCCATTCAACACCTCTAAACTCCTCAGGTGGTTTTCAACGGAATCATGAAAGCTCCTCATATTCTGTACGTATTTTGATCTGTTTTATCAATCAGAGGAAACTATTACCTCTGCGTTTGTGACCTCCTTGTCCAACGTATTCCTATACTTTGTCCGCACAGCTTTTAACACTGATATGCTCGTCATTTTGAACACGACTCACCTTTACTTTTCTTTACGACTTAGTGTTGAACTTGTACACTCTTTGCATGTGTTCACTTTCCACGAATACCGTATTCCGTATGTAATTTTTTAGTTCACATTTCGAATTACAGTTAACTTGTTTTTTGTCCGGTGCATCCCGGGTTCCGGCGTCAATTTTAGTGTTGTGGTTTTTCCTTCAATTTCGTTTATTAGACCGAATTTATTTTTATCAACCACATTGGCTATTTTTTGTTGAAATTATAAATACGATTCCGTTCAAGTTTCTACTCTTTTAATGTCCATTTAAATTTAATCAGTATTCACAAATAATTCCAAAGTAGATCTATAAATCCAGAAATTTAACACTGTTGTAATCCAAAGGTTCTAAAATCTAAATATAAAATGGCGGAATAATGTTAAAACACTATCATTTATATAGCAGCTGAATAAAAAACATGAAAATCAAGTGAATAATGGTTTGGCGATAAAACTTATATGAGGAAAAAAACACATGAAATGGTCATGGCATTTGCTCCACGGCGGGAAACAAGAGGCGGGAAAAACAAAATATATCTGAACTAAACTAGGAGCACATGTAAACTGAAATTAATGTGGTGCAAATGTAACAACATTTCAAACATAAATCAAACAGATTCGTTCCATCACGACAATAGTTACGTGTTTAAGTTACATATACAACTATACATTCATGATTTTAACATCATATATTTATTGATTATCACATATGACCAGTATAAGATGTTTTACGTTATAAACATGATTGCTTTAAGGAGGTAGGTTACCTTAATATTTGTACGTGCGCATGCCCAACCGGAAGTTAACGTGACGATTTTTCGACGACGTTTACGAGTAACTAAATGAGTTTATATATCCATTCTTCAGAAAAAAAAATCATGAATCTGTCTCCGATCTGATGCTTAATGGTTTAAGCTACCGTCCATGAACAGGCTCAATCAAACCGAGCCTGCAACATTTTCGTTTTTGTTATGTTGAGCGACCTGTGGAGTTTCCACTTTTTCTATTTTATAATGCACAAATAATGAATTAATTGCCGTAGAAACGCTTTAAAACATTGTGCCTTAAAATGACGTCATTGACGTCATGAAGTTACGTGTCAGTTAAAGCTTTTATTTTGAAAGTACGGAATTCTGTGCATTTTCTTTATTTGAACTATTTTTAAACTGCCCTTATTTGCTGAAATACTTTTATGTGTCTTCGCTCTTTATAATAATCAATACTTTGCTCCTTTTATTTAGTTATATTGAAATGTTATGCGGAATCTAAATAAATGGATGATGGTGACCAATGTTATTGGAAATATGGCTGGGTTAAAGGTTACTTCATACGGCCATTTTCAAATAATTGTTTGATTGATTTATTTCAGTATTTAAAACACATGGAATGGTACAAAACAAATTAAAGCAAATTTCAAATATCACATATAGAATGACTAGGAATTAAAACATATTGAAAGACAATTAAGAATCATTACTTACTTAAAATACCGATAACTGCAGAAAACAAATGAAGCAAAACATGTATTCATGTACCCAGGACGACACAAAAAAGGGGAATGTGAAACCCCTTATTTCCATTGTGGTCCTGGATGAATGATGACATGTCCTAGCAAGGCACAACAACTTTGTAATAAATAATACTAAGTTTTCAGCAGTTTAAAAATGTATCAAAGTAAAACAATCACAGTATAATTAGAAAAGACAAATGTAACTACAAGCTATGTAGAAGATGATTTTTTACTGAAACCTTGAACCGCTGCATGCTTGCAGAATTTTAAACATTATGTGGCAAATTATTCCACAAAGAACAACCATTATAGCCGAGTGACCTTTTACCAAATCCTTTGACTTTAGGAATGCTGAAGCATGACCCTTTACTAAACCTGGTATTTGACTATATACAGAACTGGCTTGAGTAAAATACTCATTCATGTAAGAAGGGACAGAACCTGAATGTATTTTAAAAATGTTATTTAGAGTTATTTGTTCCACTTTTCCTGAGAAAGGTAACTAGCCCAACTGTAAAAGGTGTTCTGTATCAATATGACTTCTTTGATCAAGTCTAAGGACAAACCTCATGATCTTGTTTTGAGTAACCTGGAGCTTATTCTTCAGACTCTGAGAAATGCCATTGTACCATACAGAGCAGGAATAGTCAAAGTGACATTGGATCAAGGACATGACTAACATTTTCTTAGTGTACAATGATTAAAACTTTTGTTTTCTGTACAGAAACCTAAGTCTTGCATTTGCTTGTTTAATGATTGATGTGACCATGGTCTCATAACTCAAACATTAATCCAATATAGCACACAAATATTTAACAGAGTTGGTGTGCTTAATCATCGTACCATTACATACTATATGAAGATTAGCACACTTTTTGTAACCTGGGCTTTGAGCCAAATGAAATTGATTCTGCTTTTCTAGGTGCAATGACAAAATTGTCAACTAACCAGTTACTAACTCGTTCAAGATCCTGGGTAAACAAACGCTCAATTTCAATTCTACATTTGCCAGACACTAAAATGGCACAGTCATCTGCATACAATAAACGTTTGTTATTTACAACACCTGCCATGTCATTTACACAAATTAAAAAATGCAGAGGCCCAAGTATGGAGCCTTGAGGCACACCACATGTGATATTTTCAGATGACGAAAGAATGCCAGATATCTTTATACATTGTTGTCGAGCAGATAGATATGATTTAAACCATCTGATAACATCCGGACTAAAACCTAGCATTTTGAGTTTGTCTAAAAGAATAGCATGGTCAACTGTATCAAACGCTTTTTGCAAATCAAGCAGAAACATGCCAACATAATTACCTTTATCTAAATTAAACCTTATATAGTCAGACAGATGTATTAAACATGTATCTGTTGAAAAGGAACTTCTAAAACCAGATTGAAATTCGTATAGTAAATTCTGTTTACTCAAATAATTTTGAAGTTGGTCATATACAATTCTTTCAAATATTTTAGAAATAATACATGAAATTGATACAGGTCTGTAGATTCCTACTTCAGTTTTAACACTCTTTTTATATAAAGGATCAACACGTGCAGCTTTCAAATCATCTGGCAGAACTCCTTGTATTATAGAAAAATTAATAACATGTGTAAGTGGACAAGTAATAATAGATGCTCCATCTTTGTCAAAACGTGATGAAAAACAATCAAGATCTGTGGCCTTACTAACACTGAATTTGTTCAAGTATTTCAATACTTTGTTTTCTGTAACGATGGAAAAAGAACAACTATTGTGGACAACACCTTTTTTGAAATAGAAATTAGCAGCAAAAGATTTACCAAAGTGTCCCAATGATTTTGGCAATTTACTGACAAGATCTGATGCAACAGTTGTAAAAACAGTATTGAAATGGTTTGCAACATTAAGCTTATCAAAAACAATGTCACCATCAATATTCAACCCAATATTTCCAGAGGAACTTTTGCCTTTTTTAGATGGCATACCTTATTCCTTTAGTGTCTTCCACAAAGACTTAGAATCATTTTCATTATCAACAATAGAGTTTTTAAAAAAAGTATCTTTTAGCACAGTATATAAGCTGCTGAGTTTTATTTCTGAAAAATTTTAAACTTTCATAATTTTCAGGGGTTTTGACTTTCTTATAAGCATTAACAGCTTTATCTTTGTCCTTGATATGCTGTAAGATTTCATTAGTAACCCATTGCTCAGTTCTTTGTTTAATTCTTACTTCTTTTAATGGAGCAGTGTTATTAATTAATGACAAAAATATGGATTTAAAACTGGACCATGCATCTATAATACTATCACATAGAAGCACAGGTGACCAATCAGTGTTAATTAAATTCATCTGAAAATCCTCTTTGTTACAGTTTTTTAGGGATCTCACTTTGACAGTATTGTGTTTGTTTATAAAATCTTTAGTGATTTTTCTTGTACAATATATAAGTGAATGGTCACTTACACCAATATGAAGAACACCAGATTGAGAAATTTTCTCTTTATCTGTAACCAGAATTAGACCAATAATACTGGTTACCTATTCTGGTAAAATCTTTTTATGGCCTGTGTAAAACTGAACATATTAATAAAAGACTGTAGAGATTTTAATAAAACACATTTTGAACCTTTTGAAAAAAAAAGGACAGTTTGACTTGTAATACTTATTTTTCAGTTTCCGTTGATAATTTGTTACTTATTTATTAAAACTAAGTTCTGAAATTGTTCAAATTTCGGTAGAAAAGTGTGGTTTCATGAATTAAATTAATGTTACCATGGAAACAAGGCCCGTGACCTATAAAATTCAAAAGCGTTGACACAGGTCTATTTAAGGAACACAGCTTCGACATTTTTATTTGCATTTCAACAATACCCATAATAAAAATAGCAGCATGCGAATGATTTTTCCATAAAAATGTCAGACGAGGGGTACTGCTGTAAGTATTTTTAGCTGTAAAATTTGCCTAAATAAATGCAAATAACACGAAAACATTACTTTTGTTAGACATATAATGTTTTAAAGCTACATTAACAAGAAAGATTATCTTATATAATATTATTTTCATAAGAAATTACGATAAAAAGTAAGATATAAGCTATTTTAAACATCTCTGTTGCCATGGTTACTTTAAACTTTAAGAAAAATAGGCAGCCATGTAAAGTGATTGGTGTTTTGCTAATAATATTATCCAAATACTCCATGTTGATCATTTACAGAATGGCACTGAAGCCGTCGAAAACACCGTTTCCATACATAGCTGTTTAAAAATGTGAGAAAAATGCGTCACTATGGAAACACGAGCCCCGCGACATATACATTTTAAACTTATATGAAAAAGCTAACGCGCATACTAGTAAAATTATAACTATACAGAATTCTACGGATAACAACGAAACCAAAATGCACTGAAAACTGTTATATACGTATTTTCCTTCTTCTTTCTATAAAAAATACCTTTGGAGTGTCATGTTCTTTTAACCTGTAAAAAATTGTACTTGAAGGGCCAGAGATAAACGAAATTGAGATTGTAGCAGTCAAAACATTAAAGTACACGAAATACAAAACATTGCTGCGGTTCAACTAATTTGAATTTACCCTGGTAACAAGGTAACCTACTTTCTTAAGTAATCAGTCTATGTGGAATAAGTATGTATATTCTTTGTGTGCATGTATTATTAAATGCTGGAATATCGTAAATTCCAAATTGTTATGATACTGATTATGTTTTCACATGTGTAATTCTGACAGTAATCGAGCGTACGTGATTAAGATTATGATTGTGATGAGTTGTCGAAGATTAGACAAAAATGTAACGATTAATTAATAACGATGATTAGTTTACTAGATTGATAGAACTGGGTATTTTGCATTAATAGTTAACTAAATAGTGATAATGTAATACTTACACTTGAGACTTTGGTTTTTTTAAACGAAAATAAATATGGATCGATTATAATTTCCTTATGTACTGTTAAGTGCTCTACCGCAAAAACAAAACACAAATTAAGCCATAGTTTACATACCGGCAAGCAATTTTCTTTAGGAAAGAAAATGGAAAATGGTCACAGGGTTAAAGGTTAAGGGAATAATTTGATGCTCAACCTGATTAACATTTTCTTGTTCTGAGGAAAAATTTCAAACTTGACTTTTTGAGGGGTCTAATTGTCAGAAATAAGCTCTATGCCTTTGAAGTTACTATTTTGGCGTTTATTTTGATAAAATTGTTTGAAGTTGTAGGTATTTTATATTTGTGGAATATTTGTGGAACTTGCAAGTGGTGGTTTTATCCTCTTTGCAAGAAATTGTACAACAGGGCTACTAGAATTGAAAAATGGCATATTCAAACTTTTTGTCACTTTTTTGTCCTTTTTGTAATGACTGGCATTGCCAGGCATTTACGCAGCCATTGTTTATAATTTATGCGTGGCTGGAGTTCAGAATTATAAACACAAGTTTCATTCCAAATCACAACCTCGGACACTTTCTTGGGATTAGGAATTGTGTATTTTTCAATATATTGTTGGTACATTACATCCCAAACGCTTGGTCTGGTGTCAACGGATAGAGATGGGTGACGCCATCTTGCACAAAATGTCCTAAAATTCAAACTATCAGTCAGAATATGGCGGCCGGTTCCTTCTGAAATGCCTACATTAAGAGCTATTTAGATGATAGTATGTCGACCGTCTCCTTCTACTATACCGCTACAGGCAGCAATATTCACCTTTATAACTGCAACAACAGACCTGCCTGGACAGTATCTCTCTTGAAGACTATTTTGACCTCCATAATTTTTTTTAAACCCGACGAAAAAAGTGTTCTCAACGTCACTACAGAACTACCATTGATACGACACGATTTAGAATATATTCTTCTGGAGATACCCGCAAAAGACCCTGACTTTTAATATTAACCCTGATTTCTATTTTACACGTTTCGTCATAGCAGTGTATAATTCAACAAGGGATAACTCCATAAATCCATATTTCACTGGTTTGATGAGTTAACATCTGTTATCATGTTTATGAAACTCCCGTACCGTTATTTACAATGGTTTATATATAAAACCATTAGAAGCAGAATTTATTGATTTACCCTCTTAACAGCCATGTCTGTTGGTTGAAAGCGAAAACATAACCAACTTGAAAACATTAAATTACATGTCTTCTATAAAAGTAATTTGCAAACTGTGAAATCATTTATTTTCGTTGGTTTTGGGACATGAATCCGTGGATTTTAAAATGAATGAAATTTTACTCTTTCGTTGGGATTTAATTACGTATATTGACTCAACTACGAAATCCACGAAAATACGAAAATTTGTCCCAAACGAGTATAAACGATTTCACAGTAACGGCCGTGTTTGTTAACTTGTTTAGTAGGTAGATTTTATAAGCTGTAAGAAGTCAAGGAATAAAATAACCTACCACCGTCCGAGCTTGCCTGATATAAACGTCCAGGAACTTGGTGGGGTACTGTTTGGTCTTGGTCTGCAACAAATGGGTGGCTGATATTAATTAAATAACATGACTGAAGCTTTGGCCAGTTTTGCTTCCGGGAATTCTACCCTTACCTTTTATCTTTTATAAAAATAATACTCCGTCCGGTCATAACTAATAATATTCAGTCTTATTTTATGCTAACTAATAAAATACTGTATTCTATAAGTTAAATAGTTTTATATCTCATCATTCACACTGTGAAAATATGAAATGAGATATAGCTCCGCCCCCTCATACATTGTGTATGAATTTTAAATTTTTTGCTTAAAACAGGATGAAAATTGTAGTTGCACTTTGTTCTTTGCTATTTCGATTCAAATTATTTTACTTCATGAGAATTTCATAACGTTATGCAGCAAAAAATAAAATAAAATGGAACTTTATGTAGTGTGCGTCTTTCTAACGTCACAACACGTCTGACGTCATGTCCCTTAACGCGCGTCTGTTTCCCACGCTGAGATTAAACATTATTGCAAAATTAAATGCACATCTCAACGTAATTGAGCATATAATCGAACATGCATTCGTCCGTGCGTATGGTTTATAGCCAAATAACTTATCACAAGCGACCAACATAACAAGACAATGTGTCGCGTGCAGGACATAGACTTCTACTTCAAAGACACTTAGATGCTACGACCAATTCTCTTTAAGGACCAAACAAAGTTTGGAACTCGTAATCACAGATTTCCTTTAAACTGATTTATTCTTGAAGAGCATGAAAAAATTAAGAAAATCCTGTATTTCATTGTTGTCGATTTATGCCCCGGTTGCCTTGAAAACGAGAAGAGGCAATTCCCTATCTTTCTAATTAAAAAAAAAAAAGAATCAGGGCACACGTATCAGTAGTAAAGAACCTTTGTTTGTATATATAGAAGATGATATTCTAAAAAGAAACAATATTTGAAGTGGACCATTCAGACATATTTTTGTAAATTTTGGCCTAAGTTCATGATTTTGGGTATTTTTCCTATTTTATTACCTCCCCTTGATACAGTAGTTAAAGGGAACCAACTACTTGTTAGAGCAAGATCTCGTTGTAAAATACTATTTAGGCCAATCAGAACAAGTTCTATAAAGAGCGCCAATCAAAGCACACTTCTGATAGGGGATAAATAGGCAGAGAGGTGACAGTACATTCATTCGGTAACCAGCGACTGAGGTAGACACATCGAGCATTCAACTAATAATTTATCCCAGTGCCATGATGAGATAGTAGGAGCGTTCCAGTTTACAGACGAGGTTAGGCGTTAAGTACAGCCAAGGCATCGTGGCTATAACTATATTTTAGGTAAATGCTTTACATAATGGCATCAAGGCGTCAGGGCAAAGATGTTGAGTTGCAGCTTTAATAAAGAAGACATAGGCTGAACATCTATGCAATAAGACTCGTATGTTGTTGATTCCAAGATATTGTCAAACCAAAAGAAAGAAAGAAAGAAAGGAAAAGAAAAAAAGAAACAAAAAAAACAGCCAAGTATAGTATCTCAAGCCCGTAGGAGATTGAGCTGAATATCATTAGCTGTTTGTTGTACAATCTGAAAAATACGAATAATTTGCCTGATCCATGAAATCACTGAGCTCCCAATTTAAATCATTTACAAATCATTGGTACAGAAATCAATAGATAGCAGAGGAAAATTTTATACATCGGTCTCATCTGATCTACGTTTAACAAATGACATTCAACTTAGTTTGTCAGCTAGTTTAAGACATTGTCACCTTAGCTATTGAACCCATTTCATTGCTCAAAATATAAAAGGCACTTCCCTGGGTCAGATTACTCGTATCTTGGCACAGGTCTCATTTACTTTGGAATGTATGTCATACTTCTTGTCCGCTCTGAAACTTTTATATGCATGTATGGTTAAACCAATACAAGCATTCATCTTAATTTGTTAATTTTTCGCGTGCAAGACCCGAAACCCTAGCGCAGAGTTTAAGGCAATGTCTTTGTTAGCTCAAAGGTCTATGCCATTTGCAAAGTTGAAATACTTTATATAAATTTCGTATCTGTATGCAGGGATGGATAATAAAATAATTTGGCAATATATTTACCATGACAAGACAAAGCTTCTCGTGTAAGAATTTCTAACTGTGCTAACAAGAAATTATCAATCTCCCTATTACGTTTCGTGATCATAGGTCCAAGCTTTCTTAAGTGATCGTCCGGAAACCGTTTATCTGTTCCGGGTCATTGTAACTTTGATCTTTGACGTCAAAATCAATAGGGATTATCTATTGGTCATGACCAACCTACCTATCATCTTTCATGATCCTAGGCCCAAGCGTTCTCAAGTAATCGTCCGGAAATCGTTTAACTGTTCCGGGTCACTGTGACATTAGGCTTAGACCTACTGAGCTCAAAATCAATAGGGTCATCTGCTCGTTAAGATCAACCTTCCTATTAAGTTTTGTAATCCTAGGCCCTAGTATTCTCAAGTTATTATCCGGAAATGGTTTGACTGTTCTGGGTCACTGTGACCTTGACCTTTGGCGTATTGACCTTAAAATCAATAGGGTCAGCTGCTGGTCATGATCAACCTTCCTATTAAGTTCCGTAATCCTAGGCTCAAGCTTTCTCAACTTATCGCCCGGAAACCGTTTATCTGTTCCGTTTCATTGTGACCTTGCACTTTAAGGTACTGACCTAAAAATCAAAAGGGATCATCTGCTGGACATGTCCAACCTCCTTATCAACGTTCATGATCATAAGCCCAAGCGTTCTGGAGTTATCACCCAATTACCATTTAAATGTCCCGGGTCACTCTGACCTTCACATTGACCTACTAACCTCAAAATCAACAGAAGTCATTGGCTGGTCATGACCAACCTCCGTATCAAATGTCATGATCCTAGGCCTAAGCGTTCTTGAGTTATCATCCGGAAACCGATTGGTCTGCATACCGACCGACATCTGCAAAACGATATACCCCTCCTTCAAAGACGGGCATGATAAGTATAGAAGGGAGTGTGTGTGAGAGAGAGAGGGGGACAGAGAGAGAGAGAGAGAGAGGGAGAGATAGAGAGAGATGCATGTACTGTAGCTCTTTGCGAAAGGCTGTTTTTAAAGTACCTGGTATATGGCCCAGATGCACGCGAAGCCGTCTGCCCGGGAAGAACCAGTACTTGCCCTTTTTGTTCGTTTGTTTTGGGTTTAACGCCGTTTGATTCTGTACCAGTACAAACCTGTTTTCCGCAAGTAACTGCCAACTTCCCCACATAAATCAGAGATGGAGGACGAAGGATTTCAGACACAATGACTTTCATCAAATCGTCATGGAGAACAAACGCCCCGCCCGGGAATCGAACTCGCATCCTCATGATTCGTATACAAACGCTCTCCCTTAAGCTAAGCGGGCGAGCTAGTGCTTGCCTTTTAGAACTAGATTAGATGGAATTTTGACAAATACAAACATACTCGATGAAGATGAGACAGTCCACGTTCAAAACAGATTACGCATACCTTCCGAATAATCATCCGACTGGTTTTAAACGCGGTGGGTATAAAATGCATAATTAAATGTCGTTACGTTTGGTTGTGTGTTGTACTAGTCTGCGCCTCGATTTCTGGCTCAGAATGTATATAGTTATACAACTGACTTTATTTTCTTTTAAAACTTATCATTATAAATTTGAAATGTTTGTTCATTTATTGAAACGTTTGGCAATGGCATGAAACATTGGTCAGTTATCTTACCGCCGTATCAGACAAAAAACCTTTGCGTTTTATATTGTACATGGTGACTAAAACGGTTTTTGCAGGATTCGAACGTAAGGTAAAAAAAACTAATTCAATGTTATGATACCGTTCCAACTCAGCTGGATGGCCGTCTAAAAGGAATTTTTAAATGCTGTAAAAATCACAATCATTAACTCTTTTCTTCCGTTATTTCTCAATGGAACACATACATGTCAAACGGAACTCATGAATTTTGTACCAGTCTTAATATGTACTCCGCAAGTACCTGGTAACCTTTCCGCTTTGTCAAGGGTTCGAACTTACAGCCCCTCAATCCTTTGATCTGCTGTCTTCCTACTGAGTTAAGCAAGCGGCCTTTCCTTGAAAAAAGTAGCATATAGCTTTTTGTTGCTTTGTCCGTGACAATTTTATCACAAGCACAACTCTGAAGGTACTAAATGATTTCGATGAAACTTGGTTTATGGCTTGATGGCAAGAAAGTAAATTCGTCATTTTTTATTCAGTGTCGTCTTTACTATAATTGCTGAAGGTTTCATAAATTAATCACAAAGTGATCCCGGATATGTTCATGAATTATTCATAACAGAAAAATGAGACAAGGAAAACAAAGGAAAATAATTTAATCAAATATTCTCGAACAAATATTTTCATGAACACATTTAAGGGTTCGTGTTTGAGGAGGTCTGCGTTGGTTGAACTTCGATATTCTGAACAGACCTTTCTACTTCTTTTTCAGAATGGGATTCTGTTTGATATTCACACTTCGATCGCAATTTGAGTGTGAAATAAATCCTAGAGTGGAGATTTTAATTGAACCTCTGATATAATTTTGAATCATTTTGCGTAACAAAAGTGCATAACTACGTAATGTCGAAACAACAAATGAACAAAAGGGATAACTTACAATCTCCCCATTCATGCGACGGACTGTCAGGTGATACATCACAGCATTCTTCGCTACCAAATGCATACCTGCTTTCATCATAGCAATCTATTTCTGTATTGATATCATCTGAAAATCAAAATTGAGAGTAATCGTTGTTATTATGTATTATTTATGGAAAGACAACCGGCAAATACGGAATGAATCTTATTGGAGATTTGTTGCTAAAGACAAATTTATATATAATATATAAACTACAGCGTCTCTTTCAACTTATTGGGTCTTTTTGCCATTTACTGGGTCTTTAAATACAATACATAGACCCAATATACCGAATAACCTGGATTGATGGAACATTTTTGTTGATGATCTATGATCGGTCCAAGATCCCAATTAAATAATGTACCAAGATACCAGGTATATATAACGGTACATTACGGAATGAATAGAACTATGTTCCAACATACAATGTATTTTAAGGATGTATATATGTATATATATACACACATAAATGTTTTATATAAAAGTCCTTTATTGTAATTTATTTTGACAGTACGAACGAATGTTTGTCATTCTTATTCCAAGGCTAATCTCTGAAATCGTTTGATGGTTCTTAAAACAAATTGATGTAAATGTTATGGGTGACTGTACTCTCTGAATGTGGCTTTTCCTTTTGGAGTTTATATTTGTTTCCTTATCAACGAGATACTCACACAGTCTAGGTCACTACTTTACACTTAGAGTCTTATCCCGCTTGAAAGATGGTCATTAAGACGATCTGCAGAACGCTTACCTGTCCTTTATCATAATGATGTCTGTGGGTACCAATAAACTAAATAGTTAACGTAATATTAAGGTTTCTGTACGCACTCATCATGCTTAGTAAACACTTATCACTACATTCGATGATTGTGGAATTCAAGAGAGTATAATAATTTAGGTTTCACAATTTAGGTTTCACAGCTTATACATGCAACAATTGTCGTATACTCTTTCGAGAAACAATTCTTCAAACTGCCCTGCAGGTTGATAAGCCAGTTACGGAGGGTTACGGAGAACTAGTTCTGAAAATGACATTACTAAAGAGATACGTGCTAAGAATAATGCATAATTTATATATACTTTCCTACCTCTGTACTAACATATATTACAGTATTGATGCATATCAAAGTACACTATTCAAATGTTCTCTACAATATTGTGATAGCCGTTTATTTAAATAGTTTAAACCATCCTGTTTGAAACACCATAGCCGATCGTACACTACAGCTTGCAATGAATGTTTTGAATGTTAGTGAGCTGTGCATTACGCGCCAATTTTAATATTACCTCTGCACAATTAGGTTTTCTACACCGATACAGTTTGCACTCGAAGAAATGACCAATGTCGCCATTTGAACGTATTTATTTAACGTCTGTTCATCATGCGTAGAGAGGAAAATCAGGGTTTACTCATGAGGTAATATGACTGTTTGTGTAAAAGCTCAAATGATTGCTTCTACACCGCACTCAGACATAATCGCGTGCACAAATTCATACTGATATTTTTTCAAGATCGTCTTGTGAATACGAGCAATATATTTTTGCAACAAGAAACACATACCGTCATGACGCAAACAGACCTGGAAAATAAGAGATAATACCATGATCATTATCCTATTCAATTCGAATTTATTGAGATTTCCAACTTTCATATCATCGACACTTAAAATCACTTATAGTAGGTATATTGAAACGTTCGGATGCTTTAGACTGTTGTTTTATCTGAATATCAGGATAGAGTAGACGCCCTCTAAACCAGACGTCATTGGGGCCAAGCCATTTGTCCGATTTAATGGGGTATCCGGTTAAGAGGGGTTTAGGATATTGTCAAAAGTCAACTATTCTATCGAAACTATAAACTGTAATATATCATCATAACTTTTCTTTGTGGTATTTCTATTATATCACTTTATTTCTTACTTAATACATTTGCGGAAACAGAAAAGTTTTAAATTATAAATTCTATTGAAATATCTTTTTTTTCTCGTTAATATACAAACATAACGGACAATCATTAACGGACAGTTAAAGCAGCAAATGGCCTTGGTTCATTAAAGACCAGAAATATGATCCATAGATATATGTGATCATTCGGGGGATTTTCAAATACCAAATGACGTAGATCATTCGATACTTGAGATATAAAAGCATTTTTTGTTCAATTATTTACGATAAACAGTGCAAAACAGACAACTATAAACAAACTTGTAAAACACGTGTAATCACCTTTGAATCCAGTTGGTAAATTTAATTGTTTTCGCACATTTCAGTTGTCAATATGCAATTCGAACGTCATTCAAATCAGATATATACTTTCTAGCAAGACTTCTAGCGTCCAATTTTCCAGCATGGAGTACAATATTTTATACTTCAGAATTTCACGTTTTATCAAAACGAAATGATTTTTTAACTTCGATATTTAAGTTTTGCGATGTGAAATCATGAAGATACAACCACTCTTCATATTGTTATGCCCTATCCATACGTATAATGTAGTGAAATTGTCTGCTTGGCAATTTGAGTCGCCCATTTCGCACTAAGTTCGATTGATTGTTTGTATACTGAGGAATTGGATGTTTATTTTGTATCAGACAAACGTTTTGATAAAGTTAGTTATAGCAGTTTTATGTTTTTGTCTTCTTCTTAATATATTACTCAAACTGTTCGAACTACACTTAAAACATCCGGTTTGAACGACAATAAACACTGCGATTGACGGAAGTGGAAAGATGTGTCAAACATTGTTTTATCCAAATGGTACTCTTAAATATGCAAGGTATCTTATATAAGGCTACATACTTTATAAAAACAAAACAAAAGGGTTAAAATAGTTCAGGTTAAGCCATTTAATATGGAATACTGCAACATTATCGTTTTCGCATATGTGTACAGTCGGCCTAGTTTCATATTTTCTTTCTTGTCTGGTGTCAATGTGGTGTCCAAATGTGTTCCTGTATTTGTTTGTTTTCCATATTGTTTATTAGGTTATTTTTTTCTGTGTTTATACCTTTACTTACATGCATTGAAATATGCTTATTTAAGGGACATAAAGTCATGGAAATTATCTGATGAAGTAATAAAAAGCCGATGCAACATAATTGTATTAGAGATTAAATAAATAAAGGTGCAGATTTTTTAAGATATCACGGATAATTTAAGCAACACAATCACTGGATAAATGGCAATGTAGCTATGTGTCGCTATTGAAAAAATATATACAACCTGATAATAGTTAAGGGCCAACCGTTGAATTTCTGGGGAGTGAGGGGATGTGGGTTTATTTTCTGGACCTTTAGGATCATGGAGTCCATTCAATATATGTGTAATAGAGTTTCGCTTGAGGAGGAACCTCATCCTGCAATATTTTGGCATTCTAAATAAATTATGCATTCTGCTGAGTTTGAAGAAAAAGTCATTTCTGTCATTAACTGAAGTTTTACAAATGGTGTACTTTTCTTACCTGAAGAAGTTTTTATATGGTGCCTGCTTTTTATGCCCCTCTTCGAAGAAGGAGGGGTATATTGTTTTGCAGATGTCGGTCGGTATGTCGGTCGGTCGGTCGGTCGGTCGGTCGGAATGTAGACCAATCCGTTTCCGGATGATAACTCAAGAACGCTTGGGCCTAGGATCAAGAAAGTTGATAGTGAGGCTGGTCATCACCAGCAGATGACCCTATTAATTTTGAGTTCCGTATGTTAAAGGTCAAGGTCACAGTGACCCTGAATAGTTAAACGGTTTCCGGATGATAACTCAATAACACTTGGGCTTAGGATCATGAAAGTTGATAGAGAGGTTGGTCATAACCAGCAGATTACCCCTATTGATTTTGAGGTCAGTATGTTAAAGGTCAAGGTCACAGTGACCCTGAACAATTGAACGGTTTCCGGATGATAACTCAAGAATGCTTGGGCCTAGGGTCATGAAAGTTTACAGAGAGGTTGATCATGACCAGCAGTTGACTCCTTTTGATTTTGAGATCAGTATGTCTAAGGTCAAGGACACAGTGACCAGGAACAGGAAAATGGTTTCCGGGCAATAACTCAAGAATGCTTGGGCCTAATGTCAGGAAAATTGATAGTGAGGTTTATCATGACCAGCAGATGACTCCTATTGATTTTGAGGTCATTAGATCAAAGGTCAAGGTCACATTGGCCAGGAACATTTAAACGGTTTCTGATCTTTTTATCCGAAACCATAGGGCCTAGGGCTTTGATATTTAGTAAGTAGCAAAATCTAGTGGTCCTCTACCAAGATGATTCAGATTATTACCCTGGGGTCAAATATGGCCCCACCCCGGGAATCACATGGTTTATGTAGAATTATATAGATTTTTTTTTTGAAAAGCCTCTTGTCCAATACCACAGGGCCTAGGGCTTTGATATTTTGTATATGACATCATCTAGTGGTCCTCTACTAAGATTGTTCAAATTATTCCGCTAGGGTCAAATATGGCCCCGCCCTGGGGTCACATATATTTATATAGACATATATAGGGAAAAACTTTGAAAATCTTCATGACCAAACCACAAGGACTAGGCTTTTGATATTTTTAATGTAGCATCATCAAGTGGTTCTCTACCAATTTTATTCAAATTTACCCTCTAGGGTCAAATATTGCCCCGCCCTGGGGGTCACATGGTTCATATAGACATATATAGGGAAAAACTTTGAAAATCTTCTTGACCAAACCACAAAGACTAAGCTTTTGATATTTGTAATGTAGCATCATCTAGTGGTTCTCTACCAAGTTTGTTCAAATTATCCCTCTAGGGTCAAATATGGCCCCGCCCCGGGGTCACATGGTTCATAAAGACTTGTATAGGCAAAAAACTTAGAATCTTCATGTTCATAACCTACATCATTCAAATTTGGACCACATGTATAGTTTTGAGTGGCAAGATGAAGCTTGACATGAGTTGACCTTGATCTTGACCTAGTGACCTACTTTCACATTTCTGTAGCTACAGCCTTCAAATTTGGACCACATGCATAGGTTTGTGTACTAAAACAAACTTTGACCTTGTTATTGGCCTAGTGACCTTCTTTCACATTTTTGAAGCTTCATACTTCAGATTTAGACCACTTGCTTAGTTTTATGTTTCGAAATAAAATATGACCTTGATTTTGACCTAGTGACAGCTTTTTCACATTTCTCAAGCTACAGCCTTCAAATTTGAACCACAAGCATAGTTTTGTGTATCGAAATGAACTTTGATCTTGAGATTGACCTAGTGACCTACTTTCACATTATTGTAGCTACAGCCTTCAAATTTGGACTACATGCATAGGTTTGTGTAATAAAACAAACTTTGACCTTGTTATTGACCTAGTGACCTACTTTCATATTTTTGAAGCTACATACTTCAGATTTAGACCACTTGCTTAGTTTTGTGTTCCGAAATAAAATATGACCTTGATTTTGACCTAGTGACATTTTTTTCACATTTCTCAAGCTACAGCCTTCAAATTTGAACCACACGCATAGTTTTGTGTATCGAAATGAACTTTGACCTTGAGATTGACCTAGTGACCTACTTTCAAATTTCTGAAGGTACAGGCTTCAAATTTGGACCACGCACACAGTTTTCTGTTTCGAAATACAATTTGACCTTGATTTTGACCTAGTGACCTACTTTCACATTTCTCAAGCTACAACCTTCAAATTCGAACCACATGCATAGTTTTGTGTACTGAAATGAACTTTGATCTTGAGATTGACCTGGTGACCTACTTTCACATTTCTAAAGGTACAGGCTTCAAATTTGGACCGCATGCATAGTTTTGTGTACCGAAATAAAATTTGACCTTGATTTTGACTGTTTTGTACCGATATGAAATTTGACCCTGATTTTGATCTTGACCTAGTCTTGAAATTTGGAACATTCAAAAATGGCTCAGTGGTGGGCGCCAAGATCACTCTGATATCTTGTTAGGTTAATAGATTAAAGGTCAAGGTCAGATTGAACCAGAACGGTACAACTTTTGTTTACAGTGAGCATATAATATCTGTTCCTTGTGCAATTACTGAATGCATCAAGGGGGCATTTCGTGTCCGACGAGCTCTTAGTAATTTTGTCTTTTGACAGTTTCTGTGATACGCAGGTTCCATAACCTCAGATCCCCTTCCTAAATTCCAGTTTGTTTAGTTCTGCCCATTGTTTTCTCGTTTGGGACAAACCCTTTATTTTATATGGGGACCAAACGCCGCTCTTCATGGAATTACACGTCTCAACACGTGTATCACTGAAGGTTCCATGTTCACCGCCGTTTGGATACATCTGCGGATGTCTCTAATTTGCTTTTTGTACATTTAGCATGTGTAAATGTTAAGTTCTGCTCAACCCGGGACTAAAGGGCGTGGACGGTAGCATGCATTTCCACTACCTTTCATGAACAGGCTCAATCAAACCAAGCCCGCAACATTTTCGTTTTTGTCGTGTTGAGCGACCTGTGAAGTTTCCACTTTTCGCTATTTTAAATGAATATTTTATTCTAAAGTGTTAAAAATTATGAATATTGTTATTTGCAAGATTTGATCTATGTGTTTGAGAGCTGTTCTCAATAAAATGGTTATTTTACTTTGAGGAAGTGTTGTTATTTTATGAGGGGGGTATGTGGTCCTCCCTCATCAAAGCTATTTTTGTATGCCAACTCCTGAATTCTAAAGGGATTTCAACACTGAAAATAATGGTTTTCAATTGCTTCAGTTATATAATGGAAAGTGGTTCTGTAGATGATTTGAATATTTCAAAAGCCAAATGCTGAATTCTTGTAAGCTTTCAGGATAAAATTATCAGTATGGTCTTATAAATAAGAAGTAAATGTATATACCCGTATACTCAATCGATGCTGCTCCCCTCCCTACCTCCCTGCTCTTACACCTATGTTTATAGTGTAGATTACAGTTCATATACTGAAATTACTATTATAACATATTGAATTATGGTAAATATAATCTGGAAAGTAAATTACACCACACAGTTTAAATACTTTCAAATCAATTTCGCACTAATCTTCATTAGTGTTCAATAATTAAATGATGGTGGAAATGCTGCTCTTCCTTACTAATGAAGAAAAGTCTTATGTTATTATATCCATACTAACCTTATTATGTAATTATAAAATATAATCCCTCAAGCCATTTTCTATAATATACACAATATACATGTACATACCTCGTGAATATAAAACATGAACTAAACATTTTATATATATAGTCAGCAACTACAATATGACATTTATCTTCTTCAAAGTTATGGAAAAAAGGAAAACAAGTGCAATTAATATGTGTTTATTTATTTGTTGTCGTTGTGCGTGTGTGCATGCGTACGTGTGTATGTGGATTTATTGGTCGTCGTTGTGTGTGCTGTGTGTTTGTGTGTGCGTACGTGGGTGCGTGCATGCACATGCGTTCTTGCGTATGTGCGCGAGCATATGCGTGTTGTTTGTGAGTATACAATTATTTTTAATGGCTGCGGTGCTGAGGTCGAAGTGAGACTACTGGTTATAGAATGTAGATGTTTTGAAAAAAAATGTCTTCAAATTAGGAACTGACCACATTTTCCGTTGTAAACATTTACTTTATTTTCGTTATAGTTATAAATATTAAACTGATAAAAAATGCAACGAAAATTCAGCGATGACACAAAGGAATAGATTTAAATCCTTGACAAAATAAAGATTAAGCATGTAGGCTTCGCCCATATATCAAAGAATTTCTCTGTTTCCCCATTATTCATGCATCCAATTTTATAACTTTTCTGACAATGTGCGAATCAGTCAAACAGCATTTTGTTGCTATTCTAACATGCAGTAAGCATGATTATGTTTTAATTTTGACGAAAGGATGATCAATTATGTGCACTGCTCCCCCAAATGATGTGATAAGCTTGTACTTGAGTTTAAGTTTATACTAATTTGTTTTAGCTCGATTGTAATGAAAGCTTCAAGCTTATTGGAACCACTCTCGAGTCCGCTTCCTGGAAAACCCAGTACTGGTGTCATACGAGAAATTATGGTCGTGACCCCAGTGGGCTCGAACCCACGTCCCTGGATTGAGCGGCCGACACATTATCCACTAGACCATCGCTCCTCTTTGTACTTGAGGAAAGTTTAAATAAATTCTGAATAGTCGGGACACCAATTATCTACTCGTCCATATATTTTCATTGATGACCTGAATACACAAAAAGGCCCTAATAAAATATAGATAAGATGTTGTGCGAGCGAGATAAGATGTCGTGTGAACGAGAGAAGATGTCAAGCGCACGAGATAAGATGTCGTGCGCAAAAATAAGATGTCGTTCGCACGAGATAAAACGTCGTTTGCACGAGATATTCACGAGATAAAATATCGAGTGCTCGAGATAAGATGTCGTGCGCACAAGATAAGATGTCGTGCACTGAGATATTAAGATGTCGTGCTCTCGAGATAAAGATGTCGTGCACTCGAAATAAGATGTCGTGCGCTCGAGATAATATGCATTAGTATTCCTGAATCCCTTACAGATACTCCCCCACATAATGCAGAGGTGGAAAATGAATGATCTTAGATGTATTGTCTTTAGCAAATCATCACGGAAACCATAAACGCCTCGCTCGGTATTCGAACCTAATTTGAAGGTCTTGTGCATTCTATCTAAGCTAGCTTAGCCGGGGATGCGCGTGTAGCGTTCAGTTTGAAAATCAATATATTATAGTCTTGTACAATGCAATTCCTTTCGATGTTAGGAATTCTACTGCTGGCGGTCCGAAACATAATTCAGTCTCACCAGTTATTACAGTCCACGGGTAAATGTATATGATACAGTAATTCCGTGATAGGATATTTCAACCATATTTGTGATATACGTACCTCAAAGTATACAAAAAAGTATGCAACGTGTATCGTACCGCGCTAAAGTTTTCAATGTGATTTAAAAAAATGACTAAGGTTTGCGTTTTTTTCAACACCATTTGACGAATAGCATCCGCCAGTAAATATATACCGCAGTAACTGTCACAGTGGTAAAAGTTAACATTTATTTGTACATTTTAAATTCTTATTATATCAAAATACCGCCGCAGCCAATTACCAAAAATTATTGATACAGGTTGATTCCAACGACCAACGGGGCCGTTTGAGCTGAAGCAAGGTACTAACAATTCAAATGCCATGCAAATCTGAAAAACCGTTAAAACGATAGCCCTGATGAACAAACGGACAAACGTTAATGTATTTTTTTCTCTGTGAAATAAAACAAGAGGACCATGATGGTCCTGAATCGCTCAACTCTTCCCACATGACCCAGTTTTGATTTATTTTATTTATTTTGTTGGGTTTAACGTCGCACCGACACAATTTTAGGTCATATGGCGACTTTCCAGCTTTAATGGTGAAGGAAGACCCCAGGTGCCCCTCCGTACATAATTTCATCACGAGCGGGCACCTGGGTAGAACCACCGACCTTCCGTAAGCCAGCTGGATGGCTTCCTCACGTGAAGAATTCTACGCCTCAAATGAGGTTTCGAACCCACATCAATGAGGGGCAAATGGCTTGAAGTCAACGACTCTAACCACTCGGCCACGGAGGTCCCACTACCCAGTTTTGAGTATGACGTCGTTTTTTCTATTATTTGACATAGTGACCTAGTTTTTGAGCTCATGTGACCCAGTTTTGAACTTGACCTAGATATTATCAAGATAAAAATTCTGACCAATTTTCATGAAGATCCATTGAAAAATATTGTCTCTAGAGAGGTCACAGGGTTTTTCTATTATTTTACCTATTGACCTAGTTTTCGAAGGTACGTAACCCTGTTTTGAACTTTACCTAGATATCATCAAGATGAACATTCTCACTAATTTTCATGAAGATCTCATGAAAAATATGGCCTCTAGAGAGGTCACAAGGTTTTTCTATTTTTATACCTACTGGCCTAGTTTTGGACCGCACGTGACCAAGTTTCGAAACTGACCTAGATATCATCAAGGTGAACAATCAGATCAACTTTCATGAAGATCAATTGAAAAATATGGCCTCTAGAGAGGTCAAAAGATTTTAATAAATTTAGACCTACTGACCTAGTTTCTGAACGCAGTTGACCCAGTTTCGAACATGACCTAGATATCATCAAGGTGAATACTCAGACCAACTTTCATATAGATCCCTTGAAAAGTATGGCCTCTAGAGAGGTCACAACGTTTTCTTATTATTTGACCTACTGACCTAGTTTTTTAGGCACGTGACCCAGTTTCAAACTTGACCTAGATATCATCAACTGAACATTATGACCAATTTTTATGGAGATCCATTCACAAGTTTGGCCTCTAGAGAGGTCACAAGGTTTTTCTATTTTTAGACCTACTGACCTAGTTTTTAAACGCAATGATCCTGTTTCGAACTTGACCTAGATATCATCAAGATGAACATTCAGACCAAATTTCATACAGATCCCATGAAAAGTATGGCCTCTAGAGATGTCACAAGGTTTTTCTATTATTTGACCTACTGACCTAGTTTTTGATGGCACGTGACCCAGTTTCGAACCTGACCTAGATATCATCAAGATCAACGTTCTGACCAATTTTCATGAAGATCTTATGAAATATATGACCTCTAGAGAGGTCACAAGGTTTTTCTATTTTTAGACCTACTGACCTAGCTTTTGACGGCACGTGACCCAGTTTCGAACTTGACCTAGATATCATCAAGATGAACATTCTGACCAACTTTCATAAAGATCCCTTGAAAAATGTGACCTCTAGAGTGGTCACAAGCAAAAGTTTACGAACGCACGCACGGACGGACGGACGGACGACGGACGACGGACACCGCGCGATCACAAAAGCTCACCTTGTCACTTTGTGACAGGTGAGCTAAAAACTGTGAGTTTTATCTATAAAAACGGACTGAAAGCACTAAATTTATTCATCTATATGAAATATATTCATGTTCGTTGACACAAATGAACAGAATGACAACTTCAATAAATATTTTTACAACAGTTTCAGCGTGGTACAATAAGAAAGAAACATATCCACCTTCAGACAGGCAGAAATACATAAGTTTCTATACACTACGAGAACGTTAAGGGGTGGATTTTTTAGCTTTAATTTACGAGGACATTTACGAAGTGTCGTAAATTACGAGGCTTTCGAGATAGAGAAAATATCTGCTACGAGTACCTTACGAACCCTTTACGAACATCTTAGGACTTATGGTACGTTCGAGATAGTGGCCCCAAATTTGTTTTAATATGGTGAAGCCAGAATTTTTTTTCAAGCAAAACCAACGACAGGAATTTTTGTCAATCCCCAACCCTAAATATCAAATGGTCCTCCCTCCCCTCTAAAATGTTCAAATACAACCTCACCCCTCCCCACTACATATTTTTGACATTGATGGAATTCGAACTCTGGTTATTGTCATGGTTACTATATACTTCAAAATGAAATATATTACCTCAAAAATGAATGCAAGACAAGAAGTTTTTACCGCACAGATTTCCCTAGATTGATAACAATTGTAAAATTTAGGCTGGAAGCATTAAATCTGGACAATCCCTGCGCTTTCTAATGACTATACTATATACTCGCTGGTATATGCCCAACAGGATATCCATTGGTACATTTTCATCCAAGTTTGCAAAAATCAGAACAACGAAAACACTCGTAAGCTTATTCTGGAAGACTATGGTTGATCTAGAAACAGGCTCAATCAACCAAGCATGCAAGATTTTCAGTTTTATTGAGCAAACCATGGAGTTTCCTCGTTTCACTTTAATGATATTTTCTTTCTTGTCTGGTGCTAGTGTCGTGCTCGACTGTGCTACTTGAAATTTATTCATTTGCTTGATACATATTAGCCGTTTGGTTGATTATTGTGTTAAAGTCAATGATTTACACATTTAACACACAAATTGAAATACGCTGATGTTAGGGTGCTATATACTTTAAATTAAAACAAATGAAATGTACTTAACTTCTGAATGCATGCATTACAAGAGTACTGACTACAGTAGTAACCATTTCAGCTAGCTTGTTCTTAAAAGTATTTAAATTGTTTGTACAATTTCCACTAAACTGTCTTCAACATTAATCCACTGGCATTCTCAAAAGAACACTAATAATCATAAACGATCCCTGCGCTTTTAGTTGACTTACCAATGTCTGGGCTTGCCTGGTATACATGCCCTAGAATATCTGGAGATACTGCTTGATCCCGGTCTGTAAAGATCGGAAAAATAGAACATAAGTAAGCTTTATTTGTGAAAATGATATTTCTTAAGTTGTTTGATAAATTAGGACTTTTTGTTGATTACATAAAACTAATAAAACTGTGATCAGCTTAATACAAATGATATGTATAGATTTAAGCGTTCGACAAAACCGTGGGTCTGGTTCAGATTTTCAAGGCAATTCGCTACCATCAGATAAGACTTTGGTTTATCAATTTGACTTGTTGTAATTGTATTTGAGTGTTCAGCGGTAAAAATAATTAGATTTAAGTGATTTATGGCTGTGCATACAAAGAATCTTAAAAACTTAAGCTATTCAAATATACGAAAAACAAAATACGTAATATATTTAAGATTGAATCAGAGAGAGATAGAGATATGATGCTAGGTATACCGTGCCAAGAACAACATGTATATTAGTAAGTTAGTAACCATTGGTGAAAACCCCAATGGGGAGCCTTTTTATAAGGAAACAGAAATGATGAGTTAGTTTAACATTTTTTCAAACAGGTAGATTAAACAAGCGTCACAGGGAAAAGTAACTAAGAGAAAGTTGAGAGAAATCGGCCTTGTTTCCTATGTTCAAGAAAGACTCTTAAATCTACTTAGTCCACGAGTTCCCTAATATATTTAATGATAATTATACCAACTTTTAATAAATTGTGAAAATATTACTGACAATTTTCTGTAAGAGGTTTTACTTCAAATTTGAGAGCAAACAAATATATTTTGTACTGCAACATACACACTATCGTTAATAAATAATAAGTGATTCTAGTACATTTAAACGAGTAAAAGAAGTTTTCGCAAATACCTTGTCCCTAAAATAGCAGTATAAACACACACATTCTTCTAAATAAGTTATCAAACAAATAATTGTTCTATGCAATGTAACTATCCGACAGAGTGATTGAAATCACGTGGTTGTATTTGCAGATGAATGAATGGATAAAGTTTCAGGTATGACGAATTTAGAAAAGTACGAAAAAGTAGCTGATAGACTAGCAACAAATAAATACAAGAAATGAATTGAACAAATTCATTTTAGTTCTAACAGAACGATTTAAATATCAAGCTTAACTTTTTTTACTATTTAAATTACAATGAAGTAAAATAGAAATAATGGAAACCCGCAAGACTTCCAGGTTCATACAGTAACGCGACGCATTAAATTCGAAATTTATTGCGTTTACGTAGTTAAGGGAGCAGGGGATAGTTAGTTTGAACATTTTGAAAGTGTGCGCTGATACCAATAAAAGGTATTTTCAGCTTGACAATTTAGTTCTTTCTTCAATGTAAACGACTTTTTATCCCGATTTTAGCTAGAGGGTGCTTTATTTTAGGCAAAAATGGCACAATTTGTACACCTTATGAAATCTGTATTTGATTGACCTGAGGTGTATGTATATTTAAATAGCAGGAGGCTAGACGTAAACCAATGAGCTGAAAATGCCTCGTTACCGTTTATATTTTTAAGCTAGATGAAAGGAGGACCGTGTCAGTTTTGACTGACTTTTGACACTCATGGTAGTTGTTTTAGATCCGACCGTCATCAGCAAGCCGGAAGAATCGATTTACGATTTCTTTTTTAAACAAGAATCATTAATTCTAATAAACTTAAGACCAAAACACACTTGAATATAAACTACTCCGTTTATTCGGAAAAGATCTCATAAGTTCTTTAGCACCTCTTAATATCAAAGTGTCAAAAATAAATTCTCCATCCACATTTTTGCATTCAGTCTGACCATAGCAAACGTTTCTAAAACTATATTTTATAAATTTTATATTAATACAGGTATTGGTTTTATTGATATACTAGTTATTTTTCGTGATAGAAATGTCATCAATGCTGTCCCTAAATAATTCAGAAACACTTAACTTCCAATTATCTGTTATAATTATAAAACGGTTATGGTATATATCAAATATCTTCAAACAATCTTGGCGATAGATTCCATCAGGAACAATGTGTATAGAGTGCTTAATACAAGAATTATTTATCTTGATTTCAAACAAATATTGTATGAGATAAACAAGTTATGGACACATGTTTATGTAAATAATTACATGTACTTATCATGAGTGTCCTCTTCCTAAAACACCTGTTATAGTATAGTGCAGTGTATTTAACAAAAGTATTAAATAAACGAAAATACTGCCTTAAATTTTTCGAAAGTAGATGTTTCCCACCGCGAATATGAATAATTTTAACGTAAATAATGTTTTAATATTCTAAACAGACCTTGCCAAAGAAGGGAATTGCAGCAAAAAAATAAAAAAATAAAAGAATAATGAAATAAAAAACTAAAAACAACTAAAAAACCCCCCAAAAGATCCAACTTTAACGACGAAGCCGTTATGATGTTTTATTTGTCGTAAGTATACTATATATCAAAATAGGAGGACGGAGATACATATTGTAAGGTAACACCAAAATGTACAACAACGCCACCAGTGAAAAAATACTTCTTTGATCATATAACTTGCGAAAAAATAAGCATTTTTTCTTCTTGAAAATATATTCAGTTCGAGCTGTTAATTAATAAATATCAAAAGCTTAAATGGAATACCTTGCAGCTATCTTTTAAACGTATCTAGTTTTTCACCAGAATTTAGTTCGGTTCATTAAACTTTTATATAATGATGATTATGATACTATTTACTGCCTTTTCTTATAAAACAAAAACTTACTTACCTAGAATTAAACTCTTAGGTTTCCTTCTCGAGATCTTAGGTTCAATCCTCTCATAGATGGTCGCTACGTTTTCCTCTGTAGTTGTGTCTGGTGGAAAGGATGGAGGACTCAATGATAGGCTTTTTCTAAAGCCCATCAGGACTGAGTTATATTGGTATCTGTTTTCTTGCCTGTCTCGTCCGGTCCTACCGGGTGTTTCTCTTCGAACTGATTCTTCTGCAAATGCATTGAGTATATGCCTTTATGTTTCTTGAGATTTGCTTTTATTATAATAATATGAATTTTAAGAACATTTTTTTTTGTGTTTTCCATTCCACACCTTTATTATTATTGCGTGTGTAAAATATTCATCTGGCATTATTTTTACACTGTCCTGTGATATTCGGTTATTTTAGTAAAGAAACAGGTTGCTCAGCAAACACGATGTTAAGGTTTAAACTCCCTTGTGGTGTTTAGCTACTGCCAGTTCGAGGGCGACGCCTAACTGTTTCATTTGTATTTTTTTGTGTGTAAATTGTTGTCAGTGTATATGCTGTTTGATATGAATTTAGAAGACTGCATTCTTAGAACTTGGCTTTTTTCTGCTATTTTTGTCATTACTTATTTTTATTGCTCCCTTACTGTATCATTAATTGTACAAAATGGCACATGTAATACAAACGAACAAGAACAACAAAAAAAAAAAAAAAAAAAAAAAAACAAGAAAAAACTGCGCGTACAACTGATTTACTGAACTTATAATTTGATAGATAGATTGTAAGCACAGTCTTAATATTTACAATAATTGAAACAAGTAAAAAAATCTTTTAATATGTACATCAAGCACAAATTAATCGAAAATACAGTAAATAAAGACATATACAATGATTATTGGATACAAGATGGAACTCCGTGAATATAACTATATAAATTTATTACTAAATTGTATTTGATACTGCATATACAAAACTTACTTTATAAGCGAAAGACGAACTAAAACTTTAAACATTTGGAACATTTTATATTACGATATTTTAGTTTTAATCAACTATCACGAAAATAGAAATATTAGTCTGTTTACTTTGAAAGCTCTTTTAAAGAATATGTGATCGTGTATTCAAGTTATTATAATTATGAACAAGATGTTATTGCTCACATGTATTCATATATTGTCTCATACTCAACTGTCATGTATGCTATTATCATTGTTAAGTTAAAATGAAGAAATAAACGGGTTGGTCCACGTTTGTGAAACAATTCCAAAAAGAAAAAATGTTGTATGTCTGTCTAACCGTAGGTAGTAGATTATGAAGAATCATAGTAAAGAGATGTAAAAAAATCAAATCTGTGGAAAGATCATTTAGAAGCATAGAACGCAAGTGAGAGAAAATTAAATGTGCAACACCACGCAACTCACGCCCTCTAGCAACGGCTCTAGCGGAAATTTGTTACAGTTACTTTGAATGATATCCATGACCCCAAAGTCGTAAATCATCCTAAGTTCTAAAAACCTTAAAAATCAGCTAAATGTACATGTAAGCGAAGATAACGATGTTAATAATACTACATAATACTGTAAGCATAAAATTATAACACTCTGTGATCCCAGAAACAGCAGATCAAACTAAACTTACGGCTCACGATATTTTCTACAAGTTTTTGGTCGTCCTCGTCCAATGTTGTATCAGATAACTGCGATGTTTGCCAATGTCGGTTTTAATTAATAAATTTTCATGGAATCATATCTTATATGGGAACGATCATACAAAATAGGATGGTTTAAAATAAACATTGAAACTGACCTAAGAAAGTTATATTATGACTTTTCCTAACAGTAAACCGAAACATAAATTGTAGCGTGCTTGAGAGGAAATGGTATCGACACCAGCAGGTGGCTACAATCCCCCTTTTTGAAAGGTCTTTCTATCCGCTTCCTCTCTCTATATATATATCAGCAGCATATTGTCAACGGTAAACTGTGCGTTTAGGGTTCATAAAGGCCATTTATTGTAAAAACTTAAAAATTACAAGATACTTCCTCACGAAATTTGGTAATTATTAAAAAAGACATCGACGAATACATGCACATCATTTTATTTTATTGCTGTTGCAAAATGTGAAAATAGTAAAAAGGAATCGAAAAAAAGAACTTCTGATTCCGCATTGTTTTATTTACACCGTTTATCCTTCCGTTCGTACATTTGTATCTGTCCACTTTTCACTACTAATAAATTGTGGATTCTATCATAATTTAAGTAGAAGAAGAATATTTTTTCCTTATAAAAAGCTATATTTTCAATCGTATCACAAATATTTGATATATCCTCCAATCCAAGATATTGAACTTCACAAAGTGTTTATTATCTTGAGTTTCCTTGTGCGTAACACCATGTTTGATTTATTTCATAACCGCCTTTACAAACAAAGCCATGACAAGCAAAAACTTCTTATCTATTGAGACTGACAGTTTCAAAAGTGTTGTTCGACCTTCTTGAGTTGTCACGTATAAAATATACGCAGTGGTGACAATATGCCTACTGGTAAAACATCATACGAAACGTATATGCTATCCAATCTGTAAGGTTTATGAAACGTAAGATTTCAAAGTTGGTGCGACGCACGTAATGGTTTCCGTATGTTTATAAGAGGTGAGAAGGAAATTTTTTTTTGAATTGAAATAGAAAATGTAGCAACTCCAAAAGTCACTCAGCACGACAGAAATGAAAATGCTACATGCTCGGTTTGTTCGAGCCTGTTTCTGGAAGCGCATATCACCGTTAACGCCCTCTAGACCTCTGCTGAGCAGAACTCAACATTTCACATGCTACAAGGACAAAAACAATTTAGAGACGTCCACAGACGTGTTTATATGGCGGTGCATATATAACCTTCAGTGATACACTTGTGTACGAGGGTTGTCCCAGAAAACCGCGAACTTTTCTTATCATTTTAAAAATAAGCGACGCATCAAATAATTATTTTAACTGATGATATTTCAATGTATACACGACATGACTACAGAGTTTACAATTAAATACCTCTCATATTATTTGAGTGTTCTTTAGATAATGGACGACAGTCAGTGCTATTCGGCGCACGCTCAGTTTTTCTCCTAAAAAAGCGGCTTCCATTTAAACGCATGCAACTTACCCGATATACATCTCATAGGTTTCATGGACCAGACTGGTCATATCACATTATCAAAGAGATACGTGCAGAGAATGCTGTATAGCTAATATTTGGATATTGTTTCTTTAAACTTAAGTAACACAATAAAGGCTACGGGAAATTTGAAACAAACAATAAATGGACCATCCTTTGAACTAACGAATATTACAGTAATGAATCATATCAAAGTGCACTATTCAAATGATCAATACAATATTGTGATATTCAGGATTCAAATGGACATTTACGATAAAAGTTACACACTTGATAACAAGGTGTTCGTATTAATACAACTCAAAAGGTAAGTACGGACGTCATACGCACTTGCTTCATAGATATCATTCACTCGGATCTTAAACGCTTCGAGCTCTTGTACGTGTTTTATTTAAATAATTTAAACCATTCTGTTTGAAACACCATAGCCGACCGTACAGTAGATCTGGCAATGAATTTTTTGAAAGTTAGTGAGCTCTGCATTACGCACCATTTTTGAGATTACCTCTGCACAATGAGGTTTTCTGCACCGATACAGATTACACTCCAACATTACGCCATTTGAACGTATTTATTCAACGTCTGTTAGTTACGTTCAGAGAGGTTTATATCATGAGTGAATAGGACTGTTTGCATGTTCAAATGATTGCTTCTACACCACACTCAAACATGATCGCGAGTACAAATTCTTATTGATATATTTTTTTTGAAGATCGTCTTATGAATTCGAGCAATACCTTCTTATAACAAGAACATATATCGCCATGACGTAAAAAGACCTCGTATCTAGATCATTTTCTTATTTAATTGAAGTCTGTTCGGATTTGCAACTTTCGTTTCATCGACACTTTAAATTACTTATAGTAGGTACATGTATATTGATTGCTGTGTGGATGCTTAAGTTTAGTTTATACATAATTTATTTTAGGTCGATTGTGAAGGAAGTTCTACAACTTATATTAATCACTCTCGACACCTCATTCCTGATGGAATCCATCGCCACGAGGGTATGAGAGATGAGGCCAGTTTCTGCCCTTTTAATGCTGAGCGCCAAGCAAGGGAGCCACTGGTTCCATTTTTCACGTCTTTGGTATGACGCGGCCGGGAATCGAACCCACGACCTCTCGCACTCGAAGCGGACGCTCTACCACTAGGCTATCGAGGCGGTATCGATGCTTTAGTTTGTAGTGTTGTCTGAATATCATGATACAGTAGATCACCTCTAAACTGGATGTCCTTGGGACCAAGCTTTTTGTCCGATTTAGTGGGGTATCTGGTTAAGAGGAGTTAAGCATATTGTCAAAAGTGCAACTATTCTATCGAAATTAAAAACTGTAATATTTCATCATTACGTTTCTTTATGGTATTTATTTTTATATCACTTTATTTCTAACTTAATACATTTGTAAAAAATGAAGCGTAATTTGTAAATTATGACCTTAATATTTTTTTTTGTTTCGTTATACAGACATTACGGACAATCATTAACGTATAGTTCAAGATCTAAATGGCCTGCGATCAATTAAGACCAGAGACATGATTCATAAATAGGATTTCACTTATACATACAATGTATCATGACTAAAAATTTCTTCAATTTCCCGGAACGAGAAATCATTAATGTTGAAATAGAAAAGACATGATTTAAATCTTCATGAATTTACGACTATTTGAAAAATTCCTTAAACGTAAACTCTTGAAATATGAAAAAAATTTGGAAGTGCGAAATTTTAAGTTCATTATTTTATACCTCACGATTTTATTTTCATAGAATTTTAAATCACCATGAATTACTTAAGTGTGAAATCGAACAATTCACGACTTTATGATATTTTATATTTAATAATTTCACCTTTTTGAAATTTTGAAAAATCGTGAAGCATGAAATCATAGCGTACAATATTTCATACTAAGTCTTCACAATTTCACGTTTTATCAGACTAATGAACTAGTGATGTGCGATATTATGACATTCATGATTCTATACTTTATTCTTCATATACTTCAAATCGTGAAGTCATAAGAGTTGAAAAGTAAAAATTCATGATTTCTTATTTAAATATTTAAGTTGTGAAATTTGAAATCATGAAGAATTGACCACTCTTCATAATAAAGTATTGTACTGCGTACATCTCATGCCCTACTCATACGTATTATATAGCGAAATGGTCGCCCATTTCTCACTTAGTTCAATTGATTGTTTGTATACTGAGGAATTGGTTGTTTATTTTGTGTCACGCAAATGTAACTTTTGCTAAACTTTAATAAAAGCAGTTTTATGTTTTCGTCTTCGTTATATATTACTCCTGTTCAAACTACCCTTAAAACATCCAGTTTGAACGACAACAGACACTGCGAATGGCTGAAGTGGAAAGATGTGTCAAGAATCGTTTTATCAAAACTGTACGCTTAAATATGCAACATATATGTCCATTGTGCGCTTTGGGCTTACATATTTTATTAAAGCAAAACAAAAGTGTTAAAACATTTCAAAGTCAGTCATTTTATATGGAATACTGGTACATTATCGTTTTGACATACATGTACAATCGGCCTTGTTTCATATTTTTTTCTGGTCTGGTGTCAATGCGGTGTCCAAATGCGTTCCTGTATTTGTTTATATTCGCGTATTATCTTTTAGAGTCATTTTCTGTGTAAAGGTAAATGATTTACACATTTACTTACATGCATTGACAAATGCTCATTTGAGAGATACAAAAATCTTAGAAAATATCTCATGTATGTAATAGAAAGCCGATACAATTATTATTACTATTATTATTTTTATAATTATTATACCATATTTATATAGCACTCTTTTCATGCACATGTACACGTTCAAAAGTGCTTTACAGAATAAATTGCAAAAATACAAACAAATACGCATACAAAAATAATGCATTCCACATTAACAAAAATCATGAATGTAAAACGTATAGATTAAACAAGATAAACATACATACATATTTGAAAGTATTTAAGTGACCCTAGGATAAAGTACTGTTCTACGCTGTTTTATGATGAAAAAAAAACAAAACCCATCAATGTATCGGTCAGTTAACAAAATATTGTACAAATATTTTTAGCAGGCTTTTGAAAGTAGCTAGCTTGTCAACTTCCCTGATCTTTACGGGCAGGGATTTCCAAAGCTTTGGAGCAGTGCACGAAAAGCTGCGATTGCCATACATCATGGTTTTAGTTTTTGGCATAACCAGTGACAGCGTGTCTTGTGATCTTAGGTTTCTGACATGTGGTTCCAATACTCCCGCTTTCATAGCCTTGGGTATTGTTTAATCACCCCTTGGATATGGTGCTTGCTTTTTAATTTTGTCTTTTGACAGTTCCTGTGATACGCAGACTCCATAACCTCAGATCCCCTTCCTTAATTCCAGTTTGTTTAGTTCTGCCCATTGTTTTCTCTTTTGGGGCAAACCCTTTACTTTATCTGGGGACCAAACGCCGCTCTTCATGGAATTACACGCCTCAACACGTGTATCATTGAAGGTTCCATGTTCACCGCCGTTTGAATACATCTGCGGATGTTTCTAAATTGTTTTTGTACTTTTAGTATGTATAAATGTTGAGTTCTGCTCAACCCGGGGCTAGAGGGCGTGGACGGTAGCATGCATTTTAACTACCGTCCATGAACAGGCTCAATCAAACCGAGCCTGCAACATTTTCGTTTTTGTCGTGTTGAGCGACCTGTGAAGTTTCCACTTTTTTCTATTTTATACACTTCTATCATATCCCTAATATAGGCAGGGGACTGATTGTGTAAAACCTTAAAGGTGTAGGTCAGAATCTTATACTGCACTCTGTATTTTACTGGTAACCAATGGAGCTCCTTCTGAACCGGTGTTATATGATTGCGACGGGGCGTCTTAGTGACGACGCGAATTGCCGCGTTCTGGACAATGTCATGTTGCAAATTGTTAAGTGTGCTGTTTGGGATACCATTTAACAAGGCATTACAGTAGTCTAACCGTGAAGTTACCAGGCTGTTGATAAAGGTCTTTGTGGCATCACTGGTAAGATACCGTCTGATGTGACCTATTCTGCGTAGTTGTGCATATCCAGCCCGGCACACAGAGTTGACTTGTTGCTCTATATCTATACTGTTGTCAAATATTGCGCCAAGATTCCTAACACATTTTGTGGACTTTATCACAGAGTCACCGACCTTCACAGAGGCGTTATCAATGTGCTTGGAGTTACTCGTTGATGTGAAAAGCATTACCCCCGTTTTATCAGCATTGAGCTGCAGCATGTTGCAATGCATCCACGAGACAATTTCAGCCAGACAACTCTCAATGCGGCGCAAAGCCTCACTTCTAGCCACAGCATCTATCGGCTTAAAAGATAGGTATAACTGAGAGTCATCGGCGTAGAAATGATGAAGAAGTCCATTACGCCTGCATATGGCACCCACGGGTTTAGTGTACATGATATAGTCTTTGGACCAAGCACTGATCCCTGGGGCACACTGTATTTCATCAACATAGGCGTCGACAACTCACCATCAACGCACACAGTTTGATAGCGGTCACTAAGATATGATGACATCAATGCAAGTGCTTTGTTTGTGACTCGGTGTAACAGTGTTTGGTGGTCAATCGTGTCGAAAACTGCAAATAGATCAAGTAGCACGAGGACTGTGACAGCATTTTGGTCGACAGATGTTAGGATGTGATTCTGTACCTTTATCAAAGCCGACTTAGTTGAATGAAACTTTCTGTAAGCAGACTGCAGTCCCTCATGTAGCTTATTTTGACTCAAATGCCGCTCAAAACGCACATATACTACCTTTTCTAAGATTTTTGAAATGAAAGGGAGGTTAGACACAGGCCAGTAGTTTTTGAGAATGTTTTGTTCCAAACCTGGTTTCTTAAGCAGGGGTCTTATCCTAGCACTTTTAAACTCTTTCGGTACATAACCTAATTCCGTTGATGAATTTATGATGTTTGTTATCAACGGCAAGAGCTCATCGATACATTTCGTCAAAAGCCATGTTGGTAAAGGGTCAAGTTCACAGGATTTGTTCGGAGATTTTTGTATGATTTGTTTTACCTCTTCTTTCGTTGCAGGAGCAACTCAATAAGACAGCTTGCTACTTCCTGGTGTTCTGAACAATGCAAGTCTACTGAATCACAATCAGTTTGGCTATGCGAAATAATGTTATTCCTAATGTTTTCAATTTTTTCGATGAAAAAGTCACTAAACTTCTGCGCAAATTCCTTTGATGATGAGTAAGAGGGACGGGAAGCATCACGGCTGTCTCCTAGTAGACGTTTGGTTATCTTGGCCAAACTTTTGTGGTCAGTGCCACACGACTTCACCTTATCTGAGAAGTAGTCGGTTCGGGCCTGAATAAGGAATTTATTCACGGTAGCACATTGGTCTCTATTAAGTTGAAGGTCGATTGTTAGTTTAGATTTACGCCATTAGCGCTCAAGCTTGCGTTTTAAGGGTTTAGCCCCATTAAGTTCTTCTGTAAACCACGGACAGCTAGGTCGAAGAACGATAGTTTTTGTGCGTGAGGGAGCATGTTTATCTATCAGTAACGATAATCCTTTTGAATATGCATTTACTAGCTGATCCACGTCTGTGCCCTCTGGAAACGTATTTAGTGCAAGGGACGCTGATATGTCTTGTTTGAAAGAGCTTACGTCAATAGAGCATAATTGGAGAGTTTGAGATTTCAACCTTTGCCTTTCCTTTCAACGTCTCTTGCGAAGATAACGTATGAAGTTGAAGTTCGATTAAGATTCCTTGAGATTTCAAATTTTAGAATAAACCTTACTTCTTTTAATCCGCCTATTCAATTCATTCGTAATTATGATCGATTTTTTTTCGTGCATTTTGATATCAATTGTCCAAATGGGCACGGTTTTTGCAAGAGTTTTTAAAAATGAAAATTAAATAAAAAGCATTTCAATTAATATGATTATCGCATGGATATTAGTGCGATTACGATAAAAAAAGCAAAACAATGTGAACAATGTAAAAACTCATTGGTGTTGCTCCAAACATTTAGAATTTATATAAAATGATGTCAGTATACAATGTACTACTGTAAATCATACATTAGAGCAAATAAAATTGATAATCATATCAACGTATTTTATTGTTAATGGTGTTCTTGAAAGATAATGCAGTAAATATTTTTCAAACAAAAACATGAAACACCAACTATTTCAAATGCATTTGTCTTTCAAGTACTTTCAAACTAAGTTAAATATATGCGATAAAGCAAACACAAAAGGCATGGCCATAAAATATAAAGGACAGATTCATCCGTCATGCTGTTGACTAGTATTTCATAGTTTTTCTTAAAGTTTTTTATTTTCACTTTGAATTAGTAATTTGTTCATCGAATTCCTTAAAAGACGCGTTTTACTTGTAGACACTCATAAACAATGTACCTGAGGAAAGTTTAACCTTTTATAAGATATGTTGATAACATGAGTCAATATACACAAGTTATAAATACATGTAACAAGCGCACTGAAACAAAATGTATGATACTCTCGTGATACCATACGTTTTGGCATCATGACACTCTGTATGACTTTGTAAAATGCCAAACTCTCAGACGGCACAATATAAGTAACCATGTGTCTAGCGAAACAGTCAAGAAATGTTAGGTGGAGACGGAAATTGTCGCACAAAGTTACATGTGGGTATATACATGTATTTGTTTGAACATACTATTTTATAAGTAAAGCAGGTAAAGATCCAGGAATTTCGGTTAGGGGAACACCAATTTTAAAGTAGAGGGGTGGGGGGGGGGGGGGGGGGTGGGGGGGTCACCCATTTCAGGGGTGGGGGGGGTTGGGTGGGGTTTCACGGAGTTTCAAGACCGATTTTCTTTGTAAAATGTAAGAATCAAAGGGGAGATTGACCCACAATGCCCCTCTGCCAGTCTCTGTTTCCGTGCATGTAAAGAATGGAGTTATCCCATACGGCTAACAGGAAACTACTCGCATCATTATGTCTTAGATCTGAAATTGTCTGATTCTTCAGAAGAATTTTCCGTCTTACTAGTACCATTTTATATTTATAATTAAAACGCAGCTATCGTATAAAGTGTCAGACAGAAACGGATTGTTTTTATCTTGAACTGAAAATAAAATGTTCCACAAAATGATAATCGTGCGTAATTATTTATTTTTCAAGTACAATGACTGTCCTGCCATGTGCCTCCATACAGTTTTCAGTCTTTGGTGCCGAGTATTGGGACAGAGTAGATGAAAAAAGACTGAAGTTTTGACTTTCGTGATATCACATCTTCGGACGTTAAAAACTTCACTTCATACGACAAAAAGGCCCATCTAGTATAATCAATACCGCCTGAGGACACAAATATGCCGTAGAGGTTAAAGTTTGAACTAAATATCAATGCTTCTCAAAATCAGTTGACAACTTCATACTGCCAGGTTCAATTCAATGTATTTAGTTAAAATTATTAGCCATACAAAACTTCATTATTCTTATGCTCATTGAAAGTGTTTCGCATCAAATTTAGTCAAATTATACGTATGGATAATTGAATAACTTCATAAGCAGAAATCCTTAAACAAAGCTTTTTATTCCACATAGTAATAAAGAGAAGTCTTAGGCTTACTTGATATTACAAGGAAAACTTTAGTAGCAACGTCTGATTTAAATAAAACACACGCATATCGGTGACGTTTTACCCAAAATATATATGAGAGACGTTGAAGGGGAAGGCGAAGGTTCAAATCTCAAATTCTCTATTTCCGAAAAGAAACTGACTTCCGTATCGGAGCTGGTTTTGTGGCACATTCGTTGGAGTGAATTGCATAGTGATCCTGTGACATATTACACATATCAATATATAAAACAAAATTTAATCAGTTAAAGGTCTATATTATTTTAAGATATAACGGATAGTTTTAGCAAAACAAATACTGGATGAATGGCAATGTAACCACGTTTTGCTATTGATTTTTTTTTTGCCTTCTATGAATATCAGAATTTTATTTCAGAACTTGAAATTCAAAATTTGTTCTTTTTTCAAAGTAGACCAAAGATGATTTTTTTTTTGGTTTTTGCTCAAAATATTTTTGTTATACTTCTCTTATTCAAAACTAACAAAGGGCGATAAAGGCATACAGTCTGTGTTGAGTACTTTGCCTGAGAACACATGAAATAGGTCTTTTTGATGAAATTTTCAAAAAGAATTACAGTTCCTTATTTTGAGCAAAGTAATATACTGGATGTTGATCAGGACTAATTATTGGGGATATAGAGGGCATGCTCCTAAATTGCAGAACAGCTCTGGTGCATTTAGATGTTTATTTGGAACTTTTTTCTATAATAATTAAACCTGTGAACATCATTAGTATGCCCTAGTCGCTGGACCTGTGTGACATTTCTGATTTAAATGCAAGCAAAAATGCCTGATATAAAGAGCACCTATATATTTGAATAATAATTCCTTTTAGGTTAAACGAAGGCGATAACTGTCTTGACCTTATACAAGGTAAAAGCAGCCTGCCAGGTAGAGAAAGGGAGAAGAAGCAAAATTTCTTGTACACTTAGAAAACAGTGTGTCAATGTTCTACTCTCCTGTACTTTAGGTTAATATAATACTATTGATACCAGATATGCGAGCGTAATGGGCAGAAAATTTCTCTTGAAATGCGCTGAGACATGAGGTAATGTATGCTTGCAGTTTTTAGGAACTATGGTGCCTTAGGTGCACCCCTTATTTAGATAGTGTATACACTGTATCATATATAATGTGTTTGTACAAGGATGAGGGAAACTATTCGAGGGGACCTCATCCTGCAATATTTTGCTATTTTAAACACTATATATTGCACTTTGCTGAGTTTGAAGAGAAGGTCATTTCTGTCATTTACTGAAGTTTTGCAGTTGTTTTACTTTTCTTATCTGAAGAAGTCCTTTAAATGAAATTTTTATTATAAAGAGTTAAAAATTATAAATATTTTATTTACACTTTCCGGTCTATGTGTTTGAGAGCTGTTCTCAATAAAATGATTATCTTACTTTGAAATATTATTAAGGGGTACGTGGTCCTCTCCCATAAAATTTTGCTATTTGTGCATGCCTAATCCTGAATCCTAAGGGGATTTCAACACTGACAATAATGGTTGTCGATTGCTTTAGATTCAACTTTTAAGTTATATAGCTTCTACAAGCCTTTAATAAAAAATGAATACTTCAGAAGCCAAATGGTGAATTCTTGTGAGCTTTCAGGATAAAATTATCAGTGTGGTCTTACAAATAAGAGTATACAGTATTTATTACTGTTCATATACTGAAATTTTCATTATAATGAATTATATGGCAGTAAAAATTACACCACACAGATTTTGTACTTTCAAATTAATTTCGCAGTAATTTTCAGCAGTGTTCAATTTTAAGATGTTGAGAGAAATGCTGCTCTTCCTTATTAATGAAGAAAACACTTATGTTATGATATCTATACTAACCTTATTATGTGATTATAAAATATTAACTTTTAAAGCAATTTCAAACCAAAGAATATGGCTTTCAGAGCAACGCAAATATTTTATTTTAAAAATCTGAGTTGGAGTTTTTTTTTTGTAAAAAGATCACACCCCACCGAATATCAAATGGTCCTGCCCTAAAATGTTAAATTATAGACCTTAGCATATATTTTTGACATAAATGGAATTCGAAGTCTGGTTATTGTCATGATTACAATACACTTCAAAATGAAATATATATTAAACTTCTAAATAAATGTTTAGCTCTAAGAATTCCCTAGATTACACTTGTAAATTCTTGGCTGCTTCTTAACAAGCATTAAATATGGAAAACCCATGCGCTTTTGAATGACTTACCAATGTTCGCGCTTGGCTGGTATATGCCCAAAGGGATATCTGGTGGTACGTTTTCGTCCAACTCTGCAAAAATCAGAACAAAGAAAATACACGTTAGCTTAATCTGGAAGACTGATACTAATTCAGTTGGTTGATCTAGAAACAGGCTCAATCATCCCATCCGAGCATACATCATTTTCAGTTTTTATAGCAAACTTTGGAGTTTCCACATTTTACTTTAATTTTCTTTCTTGTCTAGTGCTAGTGTGGTGCTTTATTGTGTACCTTTATTTGTTTGCTTTATACGTGTTTGCTGTTTGGTTTACTGTTGTGTCAATATTACACATTTAATATACAAATTGAAATAATGCTCATTTCAGGGTACTATATACTTAACATTGAAATAAGAGAAATGTATTAAACGTCTGAATGCATGCATGACAAAAGGTTTTGTACGCATTGATTACAATAGTAAAAGTTTTGACTGGTTCTTCAGCGTTAATGATTGTACAATTTCTGCTTTCAACATTTGAACTGTTATTTATCTATTTAAAAAAAGAAAAACAGCATTAACTATAAACGATCCCTTGGCTTTCAGTTGACTTACCAATGTCTGGGCTTGCGTTGTATACACGCCCAGGAATATCGGGAGATACTGTTTGATCTCTGTCTGTAACGATCAGAACAAACAGAACACAAGTTAGATTTATAGGAAAGACTGATACGTATTTAGTTGGTTGATAAATTAAGACGTTTTTGTTGATTACATAATACTAATGAAACTGTGATCAGCTTAATACAAATAACACGTACACCAGGTTTTGGCATATGATCAGTAAAAAGCCATCGATTCATTAGTAGAAGTGCGACTCCCTCGTTCAGGTTTTCAAGAAAATTCGCTCTCATCAGTAGAGATTTACGTTTATCATTTTGACTTGCTATCACTGAATAGGGGTGTTCAGCAGGAGAGAATTTAAGGTGCAAACGATTTAATCTAAGTGATTCATACAATAGATTTTATAGTTTAAAAACTAAAGGCTATGTCAAATATAAGAAAAACAGAATACACATATATTTCAGAATGATGTTTCGTTTATTTTTTGGGCGGGGGGGGGGGGGGGAAAGGTTAAACGCCGTTTTTAACAGTATTTCAGTCATGTAACGGCGGGCAATTGACCTTTGACCTAACCAGTGTTTTCCTGGATTATGCACCAATACAAATCTGTTCTCCGCAAGCAACTGCCAACTTCCCCACATGTATCAGAGGTGGAGGACTAATGGTATGTCGTTTATCAAATAGTCACGGAGAACATACGCCCCGCCCGAGGACCGAGCTCACGACCCCGAGATCCGTAGACCAACGCTCTACCTACTGAGCTAAGCATGTGGGTTATTTCAGAATGATTTCAGAATGAATAAGAAAGAGGTAGGTAGAAGATGCTGAGTATATCGTGGCAAGAACACTGTGTACTAGTATATGAACAATTATTGGTACAAACATAAAGGTGAGCCTTCTTATAAGGAACAAAACTGTGAATTAGTTTAACACTTTTAAAAAAGTATGAAACATAAAATGTTTTTATTTTATCAAACAGATTAAACAAACGTTAAAGGAAAAATCACTTTAAGAAAGTTCATTATTTTCCTAATAAATTAAAAATTAAAAATGATAAAATTGAAAGTCTTTCAAAAGTTATAACAACTTTTACTACTTTGTGAAAATGTTGACAGTAATGGGCTTTAAGTGCCGTGTGGCGGCTGTAAAAAGTCCCCGTACTTGGCTTCAGTTTTGTTATATTTTCTTGCCCTTTGGGATCATGGAGGCCATTCAACGTATGTGTAATAGAGTTCCGCTTAAGCCGGTGCTAGGGGCGTGAGAGATGTTGCACATTTCATTACCTCTCATGAACAGACTCAATCAAACCGAGTCAGCTATTATTCTTCTTGGTTGCATATTTTGTCTTCAAAGCATCTTTTTATAGATTTTATTTACTTCAAATACTAGAGCAAACAAATATATTTTGTACTGCAACATACACGCTAACCGGTAATCATTGATAAGTAATAATACATTTAAATAAGTAAAAAATGTTTTCGCAAATACCTTTTCTATAAACTAGCAATATACACAAACACTTTCTTCTCAACAATCAAATATTTCTCCTATGCAATTCTAACCGACAGAACGATTGAAATCACGTGGTTGTATTTGCAGGTGAATGAATAAATAAATTCAGTCTTTCAGTTCAAGATTGGTGAATTTACGAACTACGAAAAAAAGTATTTGATAGACTAGCATAAATAAATGAATTTAAACAAATTTATTTTGGTTCTAAAAGAACGCTTTAAATATCGCACTAAGCTTTGATTACTATTCCAATAACAATATAGTAAAATAGAGATTGTCAAAACCCGCATAACTTCCGCGTCCATAGTCAAATAGTAAGATATGATACAGAAACGTGAATTATAAGATTAAAATTGATTACGTTTAGCTAGATTAGGAGGGGCAGGGGATAGTTAGTTTGAACATTCCGCAAAAGTTTAAGGAAATATCAGAGGTTAGAATTATATTGTATTTTAGCTTGACAATATAGTCGTTTTTACACAGTAAACGACTAATATCTTGGTTTCAGGATATCAAATTATATATAAGACAAAAGTAGACCAAATGTACTCTTATGAAACCTGTCCCGTATTATCTGCATATGAATGACCTAAGGCGTATGCATAAAATGAGGCTAGACGTAAAGCAATGTGGTGTCAAAACCTCATAAACGGTTATACTTTTAAGCTAGACGAAGGAATGCCGTTTCAGTTTTGACTGATTTTTGACTCCCTTGATATTATTTAGACCCAACCGTCAACAATGAGCTAGAAAAATCGATTTACGAATTCCCTTTTTAAACAAAAAGAGTCTTTATTTCTAATAAAGACAAAAAAATGCATTTGAAAAAAAATATTATACACTATTTCTTTAATTCGCAAAAGGTATCTTATGTCCTTTATTTCCGCTTATCAAAGTGTCACAATATGCATTCTCTGTCCACATAAATTCAGTCTGACCATAGCAAACATTTCCTAAACTATTCTGAATGAATAAAGGTATTGATTTAATTAATAAACCAGTTCTCCTAAATGACTCAGAAACTGTAAACTTTCAATTATCTGCTATATAGAGAATAACAGGTTACTGTCTTTTGAGAAAGTATTTCTCAGACGAGGCTAGATATGGTCCTGGAACAATTTTGTCCTACCACTATGTGAAATAAAGTGCAAAAAGAGGGGTGGACCAAATTTTGCTGTTTTGCCGGACTTCTTTTTTTATTTATTTTTTCTTCAAAATGACGCCATCTTGTTTTTCAGAATAATTGCTAAAAGACATATATTTACGCGATTATTTTATAAACGCGCTCTTAACAGGTACGTGAGACCATGTCACTAATGAATAGTGTATGCCTACCATATTAGCAATTATCACTAAAAAATAGTTTTTACAACAGAAATGCTCGTAGAAAACGGAAAATGAATCATGCAAAGCGTTTGTTCAGGATTTAGCTCTCTGCACTTATATCATGGAATAGTGCATCTGGAATGTACTGTTATGGAATAAAATCAACGGTAGATGAAACGGCACTGTCTATTTTTTTTTCTGCCAAGCGGCGTTATGGCGTGTGTATTTAAGAAGTCACTTAATACAGAATTCCTGCAGATACTGATTTTGATACTTGCCATAGTCAGGTTGCGGAAACCACATAAATGATGCCGCCGTGAGAAGGCTGATCCCAATATGTTAACGTCTTGGAAACGTAATATTTGTTGTTTCATTTAGAGGCCCATTACGGGTAACCCGGTTATTTCAATATCCATTTAACTTGATTTCGAACAATTATTGATATAAGGATGTACAGATGTTAGGTAAATAAATACTTACCATGAGCGCCCTCTTCCTGAAACATCTGTTATAGTATGGTGCAGTGTATTTAACAAAAGTATTAAATAAAAGAATCCACAGCCTTGAATTTTACAGCAGCGAATGTTTCCTACCACAAATAAAAATAACCATAAACTGTAATAAAGTTTCTGCATTCTAAAAATACCACGTCATTTGAGGGGAAACGAAACAACAACAAAAAACTCACTGAAATTTCTAATATGGTACAATTATGTACCATTAGCATAAAAAATTATATTGACGGAGATATATATTGCAAGGAAATACCAAAATATGATCAGTTTTGAATAGAAATGGGTCTTCACAGTATATTTTTATTAATGTACCATTAGCATAAAAAATTATATTGACGGAGATATATATTGCAAGGAAATACCAAAATATGGTCAGTTTTGAATACAAATGGGTCTTCACAGTATATTTTTATTAAATATAATGACGATGATGATACTGTTGAAATGTGTAATGAAACAAAACAAAACGTACCATCTAGGTTGAAACTCTTGGATCTCATTTTCGAGATCGTAGGTTTAACCCTCTTATGGAAGGACTCTACGTTTTCCTCTGTAGTTGTGTCTGGGAAAAAAGATGGATGACTCCATGATAGGCTAGTCCGCAAGCCCAATAATGGCATCTGGACTGAGCTATTTTTGTGTCTGTTTTCTTGCCTGTCTCGTCCTGTCCTACGGGGTATTTCCCTTGGCGCTATGTCGTCTGAAAATGCATTGAGTACGTGCCTTTATGGTTCTTTAGATTTACTTTCTATATAAAATTAATTTTATACTATCAAAAATAACACCTAAATATCTCAACTAATAAAAAATGTTTTAGATTTTTGGTGAAGTTCGTCCATTGAAAATCAGTGAATTTAATTAGGCCAGTTTGTGACTCTGTGTTGAAAAAAGTATTCAAGACAATTTAAAACGCAACATGTTGTGTAAATGTCCACTGCATAGTTATTTTATCACGAAAGTTCCAGGTAAAAAGTTTGAACCATTTTTAAAAACGCGGCCATTTTAAATGTGAATTTCTATAAAAGTAAGTCAAAACTGATAACAGTAACACTTGTGAATAAAACTAAGTACATGTAGGTAGACACCCCCCCACCCCCCTTTAACTTAGCCTTCTGATATGTGCGTCAGTAGTTGTCCGTGCTATGTTCGTGGTTTGTTCGTGCTGAGTTTGCAGTTTTATATAAATCAAGGAATTTAAAACAATGATGGGTCCAGATGAAGACACTCTAAAATGTATGTATATTTTTCTCAAAATTTCTATATTGTTATTACAAAACAAATACGTAATTACGAGATAGTCTAACATTATCATAAGAAACTTATCCGTATATTCCTGTCACATAACTACGAGAACTTTACTTGATAA